>NC_071292.1:17151500-17452500 GCF_943737925.1 Anopheles nili
CCCGGCAGAACCATTCGTGCATAATCCACAAACCGGGCACTGGCGCTGGGTTCGAGCTGCATCATTACCGATTTCGTTTTATTCGGCCTCGCGGGAAGCCACGGGATGTGAATGCGGGAATGGATTTTACCAATTTTGTGCCTCACCTTGTGCATCAATCCACTCCTCCACTGACCCCGGTTCGCCCGCGGGACAACATCGATTCGACTCCGACGCACCGGAGGAGGTAAAATCCCGCACGATTAAAGTGTTTCCTTAATTTCTTCTTTAGGCGAGCACCGATGGGTGCCCCAAAACCACGGCAGCCAACGGTAAGGAAGAAGGCAAATAATGGAGCCAACCGAGACCTCAAACGCGCGCACACACACACGTGCACACGTAGCTAAATCACCGAGCTAAATCTGCATAAAATCTGGCACCGGTCTGGTGCAGCGCCGGATCGATCGCACGAAGTTGCGCTACGTTCCTGGAATGGAGAATCGAACGATGGTAACCAGGGAAGAACGCTGGTGCATAAAACTGCACCCATTAGCGCGGGTTGAGCGGTCGGGAATGCTTAACGAGCTCTTCTCGGTTGGTGGGGGATTGTATGTGTGTTTTTTCACTCCCTCAAGACGACACATCGTCGAGGAATGCTGCCAATGAGCGAGGACGTGGACGATCGCGCGATGACAAACCGAAAATGATGCAATCAGGTGCTGTACGTGCTTAGGCCAACGGCTAGCCGATTTGTGACACTCTGTTCAGAGCTCAGGTTAGCAACTGTTTAATAGGCAACAGGTCAATCTCATCAAACGGTCCTGGAATGAGATCGTTCAGAACAAATAAATGATGATTGATCTTCCTTCAGGCGAGGCGGCCAAGAGCTTATTGATCATTACATTCGAATTGAAAACAAATGTCGCTTCAATTGAGCAGAACCATTCGTTCTTGCCAGCGGGAGAAATAACGATAATGGGTTAATAAACACGGTCTCGTTCCGCAATAAATCAACGGGATTCTTTCGCTAACCGGCGCCACTTATGCTTAACTGAGCACAGTTTTACCAAAATACTCCTCCTAATTGGCGTTGAACGATCGAAAAACAAGCCCCAAACGGTCACTTTGTTGCCGGCCACACAGATGACAGATTCAGGTCGGAGAAAATGATGGATTTTCGCGCCAGCAGTGGCCAACCGACAGATCGAACACGATTACTCACCGCCGACAACTGTCACAACAAAACGCCGCCATCCAATCAAACGCCTCACGTTGATACGTGTACTTTTTATTCGGATTACCGAGCGAAAGATGCGTAAAAAGAATGTACATAGCAATCCAACGTATCATTGCGACAAACGGAAGAGCGACAACCTTCCGTGGTGGAGCAAAAACAACCAAAACCATTGTCGCAAGTACCGAGCTCATGCGGCCCAACTCCTCGAAGTCATGTGGAACAATTTTGATCGTTTTTGGTGCTTTTTCGGACTAAACGTGGCTTGACAATCTTCATGATCGATCCCCAGTGGCTGTTCGCGAACGGCAGAAGGAACGTGAGGGAAATCGTCACGCGATCGACATCGCGCGCAGATCAAGTACGCACAAACCGAAAATTCAATTAAAAGCTCAATCCAACCGTGACAGATGGGGCGCAATCGTTCATGCTTTGGCCGCGTCTCCCGCCGATAACGTCTCCCGGGGGTTTGGCGTGGTGGCCTTTTTTGCGTCCTAGCGGGTTGCGTGGGTTTTTGTTGCTATTTTGGTGCGCTTAAAACACTCCGCCCGTGGCTGTCAATCGTCGTCACCGGTCGAATGGCAGCGAACGAAACGGAACGAAAGTTGGAGAAAATCCTGCACCCTTCGCATCGATCTCCCTAGCGGGATAGAATTGGTGAATCAAATCAGGAGGTTTTTATATTTTCATCTTAAGCTAAAAGAGATCTTCCCTTTCTGAGCTTGGGCGAGTGAAGAGCATCCTTCCAAACATACTATTGCAATACTTTCCAACAGATCCTAGCAACCCCCGACAGTGGCAACTAAAGTGACATTTTTCGATCAACCCCTTGACAGTTGGCAGTCACGGTCTTTCGTCAGGATGGACAGTGTTGCTCTCACTACGCTTTTTTTGGTGATGCTGACTTTGGAACACTTTCTCAGAACTTAGCTGACGCGTTGACGTCAACGTCCGGGTTCTTTTTTTTTTGCATTCACCGTATGCCTTCTCGGAAATGTGTTTGGAAAGTGTTCTTTTTTTACCGCAGCTTTATTTTCACCATCATGAAACGAATGCCGATCCCTAGCCCGAGCTACCTAGCCGCAGCCCTTGACACCGTTCCGGACTATGATTAGTCGCCGTTGCGGTTTCAGTTCAACCCATAATTTCGTTCCTCCGCTGGTTGGGATTTTTAGTGCACACATTCCACCGGAACAAATCGCACCGGGAAATGGGCATGCGTGTGTGAAAAACCAACAAGGAAGAAAGGAATAAATTCCAACCGGACTCACGCGCCACCCGCCCGATGGAGCCCTGTGCTAACGAAACAAAAGACTTGAACGTGACATAAAACGACGAACGTCAGTTTAAAGTGAAGTGATCAAGTCATGTTTCGGTCGGGATTGAGAGATGATTCTACGCCCGCTCCCACACCCGTACGCCACCCGTTAGCCCATGCACCCTTCGAAGCTGACAAGAGAAAGCTTTCAACCGGCAGAACCACGGCGGCGGCGACTTGCAGCTAAGGGAGGCCGCTTAACGAGAATGCCAAAGGGCCCAACCGATGCATGCGTTTGCACTGCCCGCCCGTCCAGCCTTTATTTGCCCAGCATAAATAATAAAAACATCAAACCAATCAAACGTCGGAGGAGGTTGTGGAAGGAGAGAGAGAAGGCTAAGGGGTGTGTGGGAACTTTTTTCCCAGCCACCCGGGAATGGTTTCGTCCGAGTGACACATTCGACGAATGGAAACGAAACGATACACGGATTTCCGAACCTACCCTTTTGGCCCTTTTTGCCTTTACGCTCACCTTGTGCTTCTCTTTCTTTCCGACGCAGCGACGGTTCGCAATTGTATACACATTTAAATTACATTATAATGTATGTAATCAATAAACAATCTGTAGGGCCTTGCGCACACGGCCATGCACAAACGCTCCATGCCTGCTCCAAACCGGCGATCGGCAGGGTGGTGACGATCGCAGGGCTTTCCCTCCCAATTCTCCTTCGCCTTGGACAGGGAAAGAAAGCAAAAGTTTCCAGCAACGGCGTGCACGAAGCGCGCGACCAAAGCGAAATGGTACGGTTTGGGCCGTTTTTTGAATTTGTTCCGCCCGACAAATCGTGGACGCGAGCTGACGCGTGGAATGGCTAAAGGGGCTTCCCTGTTGGCTTCTCGCATCCCCTCAACTCCTGCACATCTCGCATTGGGTGGCCTCACGTCGTCCCACTGCTGGAAGGAATGGAGCTTCTTCGTTCCTTCAGCCCGCGTATCGGAGTCTCAAATTTGTCGAATCGATTCATCCGAACACCGAACCGAAGGGATGCTCCCGCGGATCCATCAATGGGCTTGGGCCGAGATTTCGCTGGTCACCGGGCCAATACACACACAAAACACACAAAAACACCACGTCCGCTTGAATGAAGCTTCGAAAATCCTCTCGTCCGGGTTTGGCGGCTCACGATCACGGCAGCACGTGCTTCCATGCATGGCGGCAAGCGAAACCTCTTGGATATCGATGCGCCACGATCGGGACCTGTGGCACTTGCGGATCGCAGGCACTTCTTGTGGGCTCCCTCACAAAACCGGCCCGGATTAAGGGGTTGCCGGGTGGCCGACGGGGAAATTGCTGCATAAAATTAGTCACAGTCACTTTTAGCCGGTGGTGCTGTTCGCATCGCCATTGTTTTCGCGCACCCCTTTGCGCGCCCTCGCGTGCCGGGTGGAATGTAAATTAAATGCCCATCGGTGCCCGGCAAATAAACTTATCACCCCGAAGGGGTCGCCCAGGTCCGGTGGACACGCAACTCAATCGATGTGGTGGTGGTGTGATGTGAGAAGGGCTATGAGCTGGGTTTTAGCTGCCTTCGGGTGGACAAAACTCGGATGGGACCTTGGTCACGCGCGTGCACAGGATGTGCGGACTCTAGGCGGGTTCTAGCGGAACCCGCCACGACGGCATTCTTTTCCCATCGTGTGATTGAGCGGAGTAATATCGGATTGCCTCCAGTTATCGTTGCGCGGTAATTGCATAACATTCGTCTGTTGGAGATGGAAAGCTTTCGCTCGCGTTGAAACACTCCTTGCATTCCTCGTAAGGGCGTTGATGCTAAAAGCGTTTTTAATTTAGTATTCTTTATCCAGAGTGCAAGGGGGATAAAACGAATCCTGATTTGTTTTTTTGTTTTGTTTAATTTTGTTCAAATTGTGTTGTTTAATATACCGTTCAATATGTTTGCTCAGTATAGATACTATTTGTATTTTAAAGATTCTTGCAGAAAAACATATTTGTAAAGGCATCTTTAGTGTGGCTTTTAAATTATCTTTAAAAAATAAACCTAAAAACACGTTTCAGCGCGGTTCATTCAAAAGTGCTCCATAGTACATGCTATCTAAATTAACCGATATTGGAATGAAATTTGACTGCCTTTTCTTCGTCAGGTCAAAAAAAAAGCTTCAAGCGTTGGTGTAGCTCGAGGACTTTTCGTTTATGCGTTTCACCTTTTCCCTCGATACGCATTACACTTGCACCGTCCAGCATAAGTTGTCGGGCGGACTGGTTCCCGACCGGATTGGCAACAGAATGGGACAGCTCTTGTCACCGCTGACGCTTGATAACATCAGCAAACGACCGGCTCGCGCAGATGTCGCACATGCGCACGATCGGCGGAGTCTAGAGCTCGTCAAGAGGCATTGCTTTTTATTGCGACCCGGGACACGGACTCTCACTCAGGACGCAATCGTTTTCGTTGATTCGTATCAAAACGCATCACACGGTACCGGATTTGGCCGTGAGCCGAAATTTATTTTCGATTGTTTAACCATCCCCTGACAGATGAGCCGAGATCGGTTATCTTTGCGCACCGCCTACTGTAAGCTTTTGACAGCTCCGAAATCGTGTGCATGACCATGACCGGATGCGCATCGTTTTGCTTTTTTTTATTTTAGCAAAGAGGTGCAACAACGGTGAATTCACAAAATGGTTGAGTGCCGTGAAATTTAAAGCAAGAGGAAGTTATAACATAAAACACAAGTTTTAGCATAAATCAGAAACATTCAAATTTATTTGCAAACGGCTCTGTTACTTCATACCACATTTTTTTTTAATAATTACTGGTGTTATACGTGTATCATAACATCCAACTAAACTAACCATACATATTAGCCTCATTTCATGCTACAACCATTTAATTTTTTTTTAATTCCCATCCTTCATGAACCTCATGATCAAATTTAATATCCTAAACGGTTTTCGATTTCGATTCTATGCCAAGTCCTAGCGATCCTGCATCGTCTCAAAAAACTGCAACGACGCATGCCACCAGCGACGCTTTCTATCGTACGTTCGGTAGACGGAGCTCAATAATTGCGCTAGCGGAGGCACATTAACGTGGGACGTGGAGGTAATCATTTCTGATTCGTCGGGGTGTAATAAAAACCGCACGGCCACTAAATGAAGATATTGAGTCATTTCGCGGGGATGAATTTACAACCGGCGTGTTGTTCAATGTTCGTGTGGATGAGAACCGTTGAAAACTTTAAACCCATCGAGACAGGGTAGATGGATCATCAGTGTTCACATGCAAGAGGGATCGATTTTTACTAATATTAATCCATGAAGGTGTTACCAACAATACCGTGACATATATTTTCAATTGGTATGGTGCATATTTAACATCGCATACATAAGAGTACGTTCGATGACTTTTCAAGCGCTCTAGCATCAAAACAGATCAATTTAATGGTTTCTCGTACAGCTTTAAAAAGCTATACATATAATTATTCTTGACTAGAAAACACGTGAAAAAAAAAACAAGCTCCTACTAAAGTTTCCCACTTATCGTTGATCCTCGTCAGGCGGATTAAATTTCCTTACAATTGCGTACGGGTTAATTGTCACTCCCGGTACCTTGCCAGGTACAGCAGCGCCTCAATCGATCACCGGTTTATTAGCCATCCGAAGCGATAATGAGTCGAACGACGGAACACCAGCGACGATCAAGTAAGCTTTCTTCTTTTTCGCTGCCTTCTTCTGCTGACGAACGACGCCGTGGAAGATCAATAAAATAGAGCTCCCTTCCCGTAGTGCGTTTTGCAACATTTCCACCCTTCATTCGAGCAAGCGAACAAGGTAAAGCAAGGAACTGCAGCATCGTCCCGACCGCCCGCACGCATCCGTGTCTGGTGGCTGTCCCACGTGCAACCGGCCCCACGAAGGATGCGCCATCCTCCCGCACACGGGCCTCGCCTGGAAGCGGCACACCGCGTGAAGTTATTAATGAGAGATTGACTAATAAATAATAACTATTAAGAAATCATTTGTTTTACGATGTCCAATAAATTATTGACACGACAAAACATTAAGATATAACTGGAATGGCTCCCGGGAAATGGTAACCATCTCTCGGCGCCCTCTCCCCCTCCTCCCCCCCCCCCTCCTTCCTTCTTCTCCAGGGATCCGCGATCGACGCGGGGAGCTGCTTTATAAATGGACGCTCGGACGGCAATAAAACATTTCCAATCACACTTGAGGGCTGGTTCGACCCTGCCCGCATTCGCCTTGCGATAATTCCCGGACACCCGGGCGCCGGGTAGTACACCGTCCGGACACGCTTCAATGGTCCAGTCCGATCGGGTACTTGACCCGATCGGGACCCAAACCACTCCGCCAAACCACTCCGAGGGCGCGCGTTCGAGTGTGCGCAAGTTTATAGGTCAACAACTCCCCTCCACGCCCGCTCGATGGCTGAGATGCGGGTGAGAAGGCCCGAGAACGGTGCAGGAGTGGAGGGGGTGGGGGGGAGCGGGGTTGATCGAAAGGGACGCGAAAAGGGACGACCGGTGACATTGGGTTCCCCGCGAGAGCCCCGCGGAGCATCGTGTCGATCGCCACGCAAAAGCTCCAGCAAAGCTGGAAGCGAGCTCCAATTAGCGAAACTCGCCACGCCAGAATTAAGCCACACGCGCAGGAAGAGGAAGAGATCAGGCAACCAAATAAATCATAAATTACAACAACAAAAAAAGACGGTGCACCAAGCCCGCCCGCAAACCCTCCCGACCACCCGAGCGGCTTCGAGTTCTCGAGACTTGGCCACGCAAGCGATCGAAGCGAGAGGCGCTTTTAGCTTAATCCATCGGGCAAGAAAAAGAGCCCGCGTCTCGAGGGCTCAAGTGTGTGTGTGTGTGTGTGAGTGAGTGTGTGCAGCAGGGCTGCATCCCGCGCATGGAGCCTGCGAATGAGAGCAGCCGTGATTGCCCGGAGGAATTTCCTAATGAAATTAACCTCCACTCACCACACCGGTCCAATCCTGCCGCGCGCTGCCCCATTGAACGCCCGTGCGCCTTGTTTGGTGCGCTGGAAGGTGCCGCTGCCCCGATGCCGTCCTACGAGCCAGCTTCCCGGACCGTAAGGTGGGAAAAAGGGTTCACTTCATGCACGAGAGCAAGCTCGCCAGCACCGAGCGAACCTTCTGCACGGAAACCTGCTCACGCCGTGCACCGAACGTGCATGTTCTTAATTCATACAACCCCATACGGCGCTCGGGAACCCAGGGCGGGCGTATTTGCTTTCCGGCGTCGGAGGGACTGCACACACAGCATCATAAAACGAGCCAAAAGTTTGCGAGGCCCGTGTAATCGTCGATATGCATAACTATCGGCAGTAATTACGAGCGCCCCGCTATTTTCCCTTTGGGGATGGTAGAAATGTTGGGTCCGGTTTGGGGGCACCACTACCATCAGCGGTGCGCAAAACTCCTTGCCTTATCACGCCGAAGGCCGGTCGCGATCGGTGGGAACCTCCGCGCAGGATGAACTAGGCGCGATCCCTATGGACATCGACCGCGCGCAGTCGCAGTTATCTCACGGAAGGGCGAAAAACGAAAAACAAAAACACGCTCACAAAAGCGGCACCGGAACGGTGCTTCCGTGCCGCAAATCCAACGACCCGAACTGGGTCATCGTGGTGCCCTTCCGAAAGCCTTTGCCATCGCTCCATGCCATTGATTTTTTTTTCCATCCCGAGAGCTGGCACTTTCGTGGCTAGAAGATAAAAATAAAACGTGATTTGTCAAACGGTGTATTGAAATTGATACCACGCGGTCGACCCGGCACGAAGAACACCGAAGGTGGTTTCACTCCCAAAGTGGACAAACGCGATTTTGCCACAAACGGAGCTTAGGTGACAGGGAAAGAGAGAGAGAGAGAGAGAGCGAGAAAGAAGAGTGGTGAATCGAAGGAACCGAAAGGGTTGTTCCATTCCATCAGGCTAAGAACCTCGAGAAAAGCGAAGATATCGTACAGGTGTTTGGTAAATGGGTCCCACTTTGTCTAATGCTGCTTCTTTCCCGTTTCGTCGCAACCTACGGTTTCCTCGCGGCTCGCGTGGGCTGGCAAGCTCCGGGAATGTTGCCTTGCGATTGCTTACCTCCTGCTAACCTCGATGCACTTGACCGACCACGCTCACTGACCGCATGTGTGATGCATCTTGCCGGCGATGCGTGCGCCTAAGAGCTATCGCCGGGTGGCAATGGCTGGCCGCCGATCGAAGAGATCTATTTTGCATATTTTTCAATCGTTCCGCGCATTATTGATTTTCTTCCTTTCGACCCTTAATGGGCACGAACTGGGTGTGTCCATGGCCCACGTTGTCGCTCCATCCGAAGAAAAACTACTGCCAATGATGATCAGTGTGTCCGAAGGGTGATGGTTTTCGCGAAAGGTTCGTCGCTTATTGCCCAAGTCTTTCGTTTAAGTACTCGTTTTAAGCACACAGTTATTTTATTTATTTTTTCTAAGATTTTTTGTTAAGGAAATAATGTGAGAATAAACATGCGAGAAGGTTTTAAAATTGTTATTTTTAGAAAAATTACATTATTTGTGTTGAAAAATCATGGAAAAAATAGCAAGCTATGCTTCTACAATGAGTAATTCTACTTTTCCACCACGAAAGCGTTAGCCATCTTGTCGAACGACTGCAAAATTATTGTAAACAAGCAGTAACAAGTCTGCAGTACATTGATCGACCTCGTCTGGACATCGTCTTTCCATTGCCCATGGCGGATACTTAATTCATTCGTACATATTGACTCTGACTGTCCGGCGAGTGTGTCGAGAGAGTTTTTTTTTGCTCGTTCGTCGTTGCTCTACTCGTCATTGTCTCGTTAAATCAATCCCCGTGACAATTATGGAAGCCCGCAGGATCGTCCAGCCGCTTCAAGCCCTAGCCCTCTCTTTGGTCAGTCGAGCAAAGAACGTAAAGACGGTTTCGAATGCACGAGACAATACCTGCGGAGGATACTGAAAGAATGAAAAAAAACCTCCGCATATAAGCACACATGCCAAGGAACAAATCTCAACCGGTGTCGCCCAGAATGTCCACCGATCGGTCCAGGACTTCTTGCCCTTGCGGTCACCACTTGCAATTCTACGCCTGACTAATAGTTCAAATTCTACCGCCCGACAAGCCGTACAACAAGCAACTAATGCGCTACCGGTTGCCGTTTTCGTCGCAGCCGTTACCGTGGAACTGGTTTCCGAGCCACCGTGGCCACTTCAGAGAGCTCCGATTGCACCAGGGCAAACGGCTGGCCTCGTTGGCCCTTCGCGCTTGCAGGAAGGCAAAGATCATCATCATCAACGCGATCGCAATCGTGCGATCGGAACCTGCCGGAGTACGATAGCGCGTTCGCTCTGTTTGTTTATTTTCCTCTTTTTTTCCCCTATGCTTAATTTATTTATTTGCTTCCCTTCCGATCGATGGTCGATGCATTTTAAACCCGTCCGGGGTCGGGCAATCGATCGCGATCGGAGACGCGCAACCGTCGCCGCAATAGCAGCCAAAGAGTCGGAAGTGCGCGTGTTGACGGGTGGACGATCGCGACACGGGATAACACTTAGCACCGGGGTGGAAAACAATTGTAGAACGCTCGGGAAACAAGACGTTCGAGCGACGCTGTGCCAAAGTGCACTTACGGGGAAGCAAATGCATTCGATCAACCGCGAACCACCGCGTTGTTGGGGTGGAGTTTTGTATCGTTTTGGGTTAAAGGAAAAACACTTTGCTACATTGATATGCATTTGTTATTCCTGAAACTCGTACTCAAACGAGAAAAAAAACTAGTTTGGTTTTAAAATGAATACGCATTACAGGGCTGTAAAGCATCAATTTGTTAAGCAGACTGCCTCCCTCCAGTTGATCTAGTTTCCGTTTCTATCGACGATAGGATTAACACGCTTTCCCTGGGTGGTTTCGCAATTTCATCGGCCAATTATTGGAGCGAAACATCCCGTAACAATCGTTCGGGGACAAATTTTTCCCTGCAACTATCATTGTTCTCGATTGGGCCTGGCGTTTGCAGGGGGTATTATTTTTTTTTCGTAAGCTCTCCCTTTAGATCTGCGGATAAGGGAACATAGAGAGTTGAAAAGTGAATCTTTGTCGTGTGTTTTTTATTTCTTTATTTTTTGTTTCTCGTAGCATCTCTCTCTCTCTCTCTTTCTCTCGTGCGGATGGTTCCGCGTGGTTTCGCTACAGATTGGAACGGAACCGAATGCAACCATGCCTCACCTGGTGCTCGAGCTTACTAGGTCAGGATGAATTCCAGATAGGCATCGGGAAAACTGTTCCGCCCGTTGGTCACACGCTAAATCATAATCCACCACGAAGCTCGTTGCACATTTTCCCTCTCAACCAACCGTGGCACGTCGGTGGTACAACGGTTGGGACACGCCACAACATATGTGATCGGTGTCCGGCTAACGGCAAACATGGAACCCCGGAGCCGTTGTCGACATCGGGCGCTGGCGACAATAGCGGGCAAATACTACTAATGATAATAATAACGATAAAGAAAACAACAGGTCACAGGGTCCCTCTCCCGGCCTACCCGATGGTTCCGGGAAGGGGTTTCTTTATTCGTTGCATCTCATGCAGCAAAAGCGCAAGCAGCTGGTGCCGAGACAACATGGGACAGTTTAACCTATTCGGTTGACAGACGCAACCAGCTGGCCGTGTGCGGGCGATGGGAACGAACTGGCCGCGAATGTGAGGCCACCCGCGGGTCATAAATCATCCGGCGCTCAAACCTCGACTGGCCCTACTCAGTGAAAACGGGATTCGTTCAAGCTCGATCGTCGTACGTCCGATGGGATCACATCATCGCGATCATACGTCCGTCGGTTGCTCATACGATGGATGTACCGTGCGCACTCAACTGGACGCAGTGGGTACAAGAGTTTTCACTGAGGAGCTTTTGAGGCGTTAGAATTCGATGCAATAATAGCCGTAACTCAAACATACAACGTCACCTATTCCATCACGCCACAAGAACATCTCGCAGAGGGTGCGATAGCGAATGGGACGAATAAAACGAGATCGAGGAATTTATTTGCCCCGAAAACGAGGGATGAAAAAAAAAGATCAACAACTGTATCAATCCCTCGGAATGCCCCCGTGGACGCATTCCACAAAACTTCTCTTCGAGGCTAATCCCACCATCGACTAGCAGATCCATCGATCGATACCCGTACGACCGGCCCTAAATCAATTATACTATCCGAATCGGGCGGAAAGCAAGCTCCTAAAGCCCGCGTTCAAGTCGTTCGTGCTGGTGCGCGCGAGTGTGTGTGTGTGTGTATGCGTTCATCCTTCGGTTACACGCGGGGCCCGGTTTTCCGAACACCGCACCATAAATCCATCATCGTCCAATACCTCACTTGGGACAGAGAAGCAGCCGCGACCGAGCAGCCAGCCATCGCGACCGACGGACAGCATGTTGTCTTGTTTGCGTTTAACATATTCTCCTCCAACGCCTGGTCCCGCGGCCACGCAGTTTCGGTTAGGGCGTCATAAAAAAGCATACGTTTTGTGTACACGCATTTATGATGATTGACCCATCCGCACCGTGGGCAGGCTGTGTGGCAGCTGGGTGGTGGCCCTCGGGGGTGGGTGGGGGATCATCCCGGTGCTTTTTCGATCTCCCGCGGGACCCTGCCAGATGCCAGAAGGGTTGGCGCAACTCCAGAGGACCCAACCCCGTAGCCCGGTCTGGAGGTGTTTGTTTATGCCTCACATAACGAGAGAAACAAACTCGCGCTTTTACGACGCTGCGGTTCTCCTTCCCAAGGGTGGTGGTAGTGGTGAGGAGGAGGCTAGGGTGAAGGGGGTTCCCATCCCCTGAGGGAAGGGTTTGCGGCGTGTATTCGACCCCGCGGGGCCGATCGGGGCGAGCAACGCTCATTTTATGGATCATCGACTGGTGTTTGACTTTCCATTCGCACTTCCATTGTCTTTTTTTTCCTACTTCTCTACCCCGACGGTGGTGCGATCGGACAAGGTGTGGGACATGGATCGGTCCGGACAGGACCCAGCTGACAGCTTGCCTCACGCGTGACAGACGCAGGTGCCCTTCCCACCTGCTCCGAAAGGGGAGGTTGGCAAATTTTGGCGAAACGAAACCCATCCACTGAATCGATCACCGATCACCGATCGCTGGCTCCCGATACCGGTGCCTCCGGGCATCGGGATGAATTTATTGTCCCACCCGCCACCGGGTGGGAACAACGCATATGGCTGGACAGAGCTAGATCGTCCGATCGCCCACCCCCCACTGAGAGGCTCGCGATTGGGGTTGCGTGAAAACGCGTCAGAAGATGGATTGGTAGCCGTAGACCCGTGAAACGGTTCCAGGACCGGATTGGGAGCACCCAAGACGGATGGTGAAGCACTCGGGTGGTGTATTCCTTTGAACGGGAACGGGACCAAAGCGGGTCGAAAAATAAACCTTAAAAAAGATCGTCCAGTTGGCCCGGTTTTATCGATCGCTCGATCGACTCGGAAGGATGTCTCAATGAGGGAAGCGCTGGTTTATCGGCTGAACGGTGATGTATGCGCACACTTTTCGATTCACTCCTCAAAAACAGGTGCTTGAAAGTCCCCGTAGGTGTGCCGAGGCCACGAACCAATCAGGATCCCGCGATAGCACACGTACAGCACACACCAAACCCTCCACCGATCAATCATATCCCACAACTTCTCGTGTCGATCGATCAGATCAATTGAACAAGCCATTCAAAATTGCACGATCTCTCTCTCTCTCTCTCTCTCTCTTTCTCCCTTCCTGTCTCTATCTCTTTCTCTCTCTCTCTCTCGAATCTCTCCATTCACGCAATGACTCCCATGTGAATGCTATATCTTTGTCCCCATCTCGCGCTCCAGACGCGTCTGTACATTTGGACGTATTTGCCAATTTTGAGCCCCTTTCTTTCCGCATCAGCTTGTAAGGCACACACGCACACCAGCCCCAGGGTGTGAGACTCGGCAGCATTCCAGCAGGAACAGGTTGTCCTGCGCACCTTGATCTCCATATTTCGCCACACTGCACACACTCCTCAACGTTCCATAATTCGAACCACTCAATAACCGATTCTAACTGTGTCGCCTCGGTTCTAACGGTTCCCCCCAGGACCAGAGCCAGGGAATGAAACAAATGGCCACCCTGGATTGAAGAAGGCTCCCAAGAGAAGAGACCAGATGATGTAAAACTAACACTCAAACTAAACAAAACAAAAAAGATACAAACGTTCGCATCCCGCCGAGGTCCATGTCCATCTTGTCGACCATTTCTCCAATTTCACGACGAAGACGCGCGCTAGAATTCGAGACACCCGGATCCGGCTTGGATCCTCAGCGACACACGTCAGAATCCGACCTCGATTCCTGTACCTCGACCGGCAACATCGGGGTAGGACAGGAAAGCAAGAAAACTCCGTCCTATTCGTCGCGTTTCCAATATTCCTATGACAAATAGTTATCATTAAAGATATGATAATGAAGTCATTAAGATTAAAATATCGAATTATATATCGCCTTGCGCCGGTCTGCTCCGAGGGTGCGCGCGTTTCTAGGCAGAGCGTCCGGACACTAATGTCACAGGTTGATGTTTGCCGCACAGACCCGGTGTAAAATGGAATGTTCAGCCTCAATTTACCATTGCCTCTCGTGGTCCCAGCGCTTTTCCCAATAATCCCCATCGCTTCGGCCATTTGTGCGCGAAATATCTTCTCGCCACCTCTCAAGCACACCTCCGGCTCGACGCGCACAAAGTAGAACCAATCCGACCGGAACCGGGTTTGGGGGGCCACCGGTTTGGTCAAAACACTTATAAACATCCTCGTGACAACTTGTTAATGCCTCAGCATGAGCACACGCCCCCAATCGGGCACCTCCATTAACGAGGGCGTGGAGGTGTTGCTGGGGGATGCTGCGGGGATTTACCAATCCCTCGTCCCATCCTCAGAACCCCCCAAACCTTCCCAAAATGGGTGGAAATATGGTTTTGCTTTCACGGACCTCGAAAGCCTCCACAAGCTCCATTTGCCACCAACCGCACGGTCGGACCCTCGCAGAAGCGCTAGCATGCCGTGTGCGCGTCCGATTCCTTCTTGTTTGCTTTTTTTCTTTCATTTTTATTATCGCAAAGCTATAAATCTTTCATAGACAAAACAAAAGAATGCATGTAAGCGCATAACTTAAGGCACCGCAAGCCAACGAGCCCAGCTGCTGCAATGGACCGCGGACCCCGAACCGGCTCGACTAATGCCTGGCCGATGGGTTTTGCGCTCTAAAAGCTTCCCGGTTTTCCAAACCATCCGCTAGGGGGCGCACAAGGCCACGTGGTTGAGTGCGGAGGTTACCGCGACGGCACTATTAACTACATTTTAACGTAATAAACGCCTGCATTCGTCTGCCCTCACCTATACTCTTGCTCGCTGTGTCTCTCGCCTTCTCTTCAATCCTCAGGAAAAAGCGCCTCGTTTGGCCCAATTGGCAGGTCGTGGCAAGAGTGTAAACACTCCGACCGTGCGCTGATTGCACATGGCGGCGTGAACGAGAGAACCGAAGGTGTCGAGAACGCACTTCAATGGCGTTTGGCGGCGTTCAATTCGCACTTTTTGCGCGCCTCCCCGGGGCAGCTCGAGGCGTCCGTAAGTTATGCACCTTCGGGCTACTCCTGCTGGTACCGGAACGACCGCAGGCTGCGGGAATGGGCCGCCTTCGAGCCCTCCGATGGCTGCGATAGCCAGGCAGCAAGGAGCTCACGGGGCACGGTGGCTTGGGCACAATGCGGAAATAAAGAAATCCTACCAGCGGCTATCTGCCCTCACTGCGAGGGTCTACTGGAGAACCGGTCCGTGGTGCGATGCGTGTGGAATTTCGGACTCGTCTAACCGTGCCGTTGGGAGCTGAGAAATCAGGACGAACGGGCCTATCTGCTGGAAGCTGGATTGTGCAGTGGAAGTGTTTGCACGGTTTGCAATTGCCTACGATGTCCTCAATTCTGGACGTGTACTTTCACATAACCTCAAACAAAACGACGTTCAAAATGCCCCTAAACTGCAACCTTACGTACATGGTACAGTCTTCTACAAAAAAGTAAAGGAAAAAAAAACGCAAACAACCGCTCGTCGGAAGTTGTTCAAAGAACTCATATCTCACCACGGTCGCTCCCAGGGTTCCCGAAATCCTGGCACGAAAATAAAACAACAGCACATCCCGCCCTGTACACCTCCCACCCGCTGTCCCCTCTATCGCCCACCCCACCAACGTGAACCCGCGGACATGAAGGAATTCCAGAGGGCAAAACATCGAACGATCGTGAGAACAAACGGGAACCCCTGGCCGATTTCGTCGCGTCCCGTGCTCATCCCTTAAGGGTGGCCGCCCGATCCCGTTCAAGGTTCTCCCGACCTTCGGCCCATCCCCACACACCACCCACACCATGTCGCTCTCTTCCCCTGCGGGCCACACGTTGCACTCGCGGACGGACACTAAATGGCTGATCCTGCGACATAATATATCATATTCCGCGCGCACGATGCGCATGTCCGATCGCGTAACGATCGATACGCATCGACCACGGGGCGGCGCAGGGCTCGCGCATAATACACCAGCAGCAACACGGGAAGGGACAAAATTGGACCGAAAAAATCCCGACTAAGTACATAAAAGGCAATGGCCCCGGTGCAGTGCCGTCCGGGAAGGAGGCGGACTGGAAATTGACTGGCTAGGGGAGGGAGCAGGAGGAGGGGGGGGGGGGGAAAGACGCAAGGAAAAAAAACAGACCACGCAGAAAAGTACCGCATCCTCGCAAGGAAGCCCACCGATGACCGTTCCGAGGAAAGCTGCTGCGCGCGATCGTGCAGACATTGCAGCGAAAGCTCGCACGAAAGGCTGCAAGAAAGAAAGAGAAAGAGAGAGAGCGAGAGAGAGTGTGCGGAGAATCGTTGTTTTTTTTTGTCGCTTGTTGCTGCAATAATAAGAACCCCAGAACAACGCCAAACCAACGCTGGTGAACCCTTCTGTCCGGTCGCAGCGCTGGTGTGAACAAACGACTTCAAAATTGTCTCATTAGGCTTCGATATCGCGCTCGCTCGATCGGCCGTCAACCCGCGGGGACACTCCGGAAAAGCGCGTACTCATGGCCGCGCTCGCATCCTGCGCCCTAATGACAAGCCGATCCGCGACCAACACCAGGAGGCTCCGGCAGCGTGGAGTGCGCTTCCACAAAACAATCAAATCAAGATATGAAAACGGCTTGTGCTTTGAGTTCGTGCCCCGGGTCGTGCCCGGGACGTTTGATGATGCGCTCGGTTGGGTCCTTCGTCTGGCCTCGCGTGCTTTTCCCCCGGGGTCCTTGGGTTTCCTCCAAACCATTGGAAACCCACACACATGAGCCGGTGATTGAGGAACGAAGGAGAAAGCTGCCCGACTCCTCGAGATCGCAGGCCAGTTGGAAACGCTTGGACGTTCTAGGCGTTGGAGGTACCTTTGAGGTCACACCTGGAACATATTCCCGATGGCGGCGTAATGGGCAAGCGACAGAGAGGGATGATTCGCCTGCAGGGTCTTGCCGCTCGTCGGCTGCACACATGGGCAGGCTCTAATCTTGACATGTCTCTGCGGCCGTGGCATCTCGGGCTAAGAGCCCGCTATTAACTTAACACCCGGGTACCGTCCCACACTCGGTGCGCGAGGATGGAAAGCTATCGCAAATACATCATTTGATATTGCGCACCTTCGGCCCTGTCTGGTGGTTCCGTTTCGATGGTGAAGGTTCGAGACGATGCCGAAGGGAAATTATTGTGCTCGGTTGTTCAGCCTTCGTTTGATAGTTTCTGAAAGCCTTTTTCCATTCGCATGTTGCTGTTGGAAAACCCCCATAAAGTTGCAGGACATTCCAAATAGTAATGAGAAGTCCATATCATCCTGCACCATGAGAATACAATTTTAGAAGCCTTACTACGGTGAATATTTAAACGCTTTCCACAACCGATCCCTCTAGGTGGAACGGGCGCGAGGACACGCTGGACGTTTCGTATGGAGAGTGGGTGAATCAACTACAATAACAACAGCAAGAAAAGGAACGACAAAAAAAGGCAGCAGTAATAATAACGACACCAGAACAATGATCGCGCCTCCATCGTGGCCCGTTCCGGTGAGCAAATGGTAAATCCGCAATTCCACAATCCGCACAATTGCTACACTCACTCATTTTCACGCACTCGACGGAGCGCGTTGATGCGCCTCCTTCCTGCCACCGCCCACCGCCCACTAGCCCCTGTCCACGGTTGGGGTGGAGTGAAAAGTTTCCGTATTAATGCTGCCATAGCTCACCTGCAGAACCACCGGCGGGCCGGACGCGACGCGCGTGTAATGAATGTGATCGTTCCCTACGACCCCTTCTTCAACGGACCGATCACTGCGGTCTGTGTGCGTACGCGCGCGCGTGTGTGTGTGTGTGTGCTTTTTTTTCTTCACTTTTCATCCAGGACTGTGTGGCTCAGGGTTTTTTTTTTATTTCGCCTCGTTCTTTTTGCTTTCCCCCTTAATAGTGCCTTTAACATTTGCCACGGTCATGTACGCAGCGGAAACCAACATGAATGCCTCCCACCAGCGACCGTGAGTGTATCTTAAGGGGTGTATATGGGAGTGTAAGGAGGGCCAGGACAGTACGGTGGAGGTCACCACATTCGCCAAACCCGAAGCCCCGGGGCAAATGACACTGGAACAGAAACGCAAGCCATCGGGAGATGGAAGAACGTAAAATAATAAAACAAACCTACGGTCGTTCGCATAAAAATGGTACCGAACCAACCGCAAACGCAGGATGTGCGGGGATACACAGGGACTCGGGCAGAGCGGGTCAAGCGAAAACCGCATGTAGGGCGGCCATTAGAAAAGACTGGCGAGACCACACGAAAAATGAAACACGAACCACGCACGAGGAGCCCCACGAAGGTGAGATGAATGGTCCAGCCGGCGAGCGAGTACGCAAAATTTTCCATACGACACCGGTCGTGGTCGAATGTCTCACGCGCGACATTTTGTGGGTCGTTTTTTTTTCTTAATGTGCAACACCCTGTTACAGTGTGGTGTGTGAGTTTTGCAGAATCTGAGCCACTGAGTCATGGGTTTGTACGTAATTTAGGCAAGGTAATTTTGAGCTAGTGAGGCTTAAGAAGCATGTACTAATGTACTATTTTGAGACGGAAATCTTTTTTTTACATTCCACTACATCTCCTGACAGTTGCATGAGTGCTAGTAACTGACAGTTGCGTGGAATGTATTCCGAAATGGCACCGGTAAAGGGATATTTTCTAATGAACTGGAAGATACTAAACGTGCACAAATGACTGATTCATGCTTGACGTAAATCATGCGCTCAAATGAGCGGTTGCAAATTCAATCAACCCTATACCAGCGCTCTCGGCAATGGGCTCCTGCGAACCGACCATTTTGGACGGCTGAAATGTAAACCCGACCCCGCACTAAGTTGTGTGGCTCATTTCGAGTCCAGCCCGCTCATGGAGCTCATTTTATTTTCGTCCTCAATGGTGCCTCCACGTCCAGGCCTCGCGTCCAGCTGTGTGGTCTGGCGGCGCTCTGCTGCTGCTTCCTTCGCCACACGGTGTGGCGTTTTATTTCATTTTTATGCCTTATCGTACCCTTTTTTTCTCGACCCAGCCGCCGAGCACGTACGCGTCTTTATGAGACCACATGCACGCGAACATTACGGGGTTTTGCGACGTCTGGCTGTCCGAAAAGCTCGTCTTTCGCTGGCACGGGGCATTAGTGTGATTTGAAGCTTAGTGCCGGTCGGCGCTTGAAGGACGCAGGCCGGTCCTTTCGCTGGCGTGATCATGCGGCTCTGAAAAGCAAAACGAACGCAGAGTGACGTGGTTTTTGGTGGAACGCAAAACCACCGAAACGATGACAGTTCGCGGTCAGCTTGCGATCATGGACGAGGGTTATTAGTTTTCGAGACGTGCAAGTTTGTGTTTGTCTTGCGTCAGGATGGCTCACGTGGCGAAGCGGCGAATTTATGTATCTATTACGTATCACGATCGCCAGTGCGTTGGCTGATCGGTGCCACAGTTTTCACTCGCCACTTTTACAACCACACTAATGCTCAGCTCGTAAAGTTGAGCGCATGAGCTTCGACACTTTCACTTGCGCTCTTGCGGCGTGCCCTTTCAGGATACCCAACTCACAAAAAAATGCAATAAACGTCACGAAAAAAAGACATCCCCATAATATCCTTCAAAGCATCACAGCAGGCACTCGTTTTTTTTTTCTTGCCGAAGCACCGTTTCATGGCATTTAACTAATTACTTGCCGCTTGCCGATGAGACAGCCCCGTGGGGGCAACAATGTTGCGACATTCACTGCGGTCGCCCATCATCAATCAGTATGCTCGATCGGTTAGCGGATGATTGATGTCTTGGAGTTTTCGCGCATATCGGAGTGGGCAAAATCCGCGACCCATCCATCCAAGAGGACCTCATCCTCAAACCCCATCCAAGGCAGCAAATGACCACGAATTCAATCACAAGTGCACCACAAATAAGGCCGGCCTGGAAGGGCTTAGAGAGACCCACGGAAATTCTCCAAATTTCAGCTCGCTTAGCACAGAAAAAAAACGGCACCCTCACCGTCCCAAATCTGTGATCCCGTGGCGCAACGCCAAACTGCAAGCGGCCAGACGGGTTTGCAGAAAATTAATTGCTTTTTAACCCATACCCTTACCGGGCCGTGTCGTGCAGCTGCAGCAACCCAGAGCCCTTTCGGAGCCCGCCAGTCCGGGGCACTAGTTTAGCGCCTCGTGCAAATGGGCTCCTTCCTCGAGCGTTTACTTCAACTCCCTGTATCTTCCGTATGCAACACCTTTTTTTTCTCCACCAGTGATCCACCGATCGCTGCAGCTCTTTATTTCTTTCGCAGAGCCAACGTGGCTCGGGAAGGCTTTGTGGGTTTTTTTTTCTTCCTCTTTGCGCGCACCACCTTTCGTTCGTTTCGGGCCCTCCCAACCATAAACTAACGCCAACCGAGAGGGCTACCGGCTACTGAGCGGACCACACGCGCAAACGACAACCGGCCATCCGACAGGGTTCCGTTTCGTGCGCGCCAATTTCCGCTTCGATTCGATCAATTTCGCATTTAATGCAACCTGACAGGCGAGTAAACGCTTCCACGAGGTCTCTCCGTCGCCGTGGGCCTTTCGGGCGGTTGGTTCACGTTGAGGGGTTTCGCTTTGTTTTGCCGTTTGCCTACTAATCGTCCGCTAGGAGGTGGGTCTGGAGATCCCTGGGGGCGAAATCTTGAAACTCAGCACATGTAATTGATTATTTACTATGCCAGCAGTGAGTCGGGTGGCTGCGAAGAAAGCGCAAGGGCATTGTTGAGAGCTGCAATTTTTCTGACTTGTTCGACTTTTAGCTTGCCAGCGGGTTTACATTTTAATGCAAGCAGCATGGCTTTTTGGATCATTCTTTATCCGCCGGTAAAAAACTCTCACCTCGAAAAAAAAACGTCTTTAATTCATCTTTAGACATTTCTGAGCTTTCATACTCATTCGGTATTTTATCACCTTTTTTCACTTATTAATCTTTAGTGGCCTACATTTCCATGGTGAATTTTTTGCCCCATTCGATCGCCACCATTCATACGGAAATGCATTTCTTCTTTAGCGTAATGGAACGTTCTCGGGCGAGTTGCGATTGCTTTTTCTTTCCCTTCCTTGCCGTGTGTCGTTTGAATATGTTAATTCACGAACGAATGAAACATTCTCCAACAAATGCATCCGTTCTGGCACCTTTTTCGTACCTCCACCGCTTGCTCACGATTCCGCGACGCACTTGCACATTTGGTAGAGAGCACACAACAACAAAAAATACTCCCCTCGATTTGCTTCCCTTCGCATCTTCCTCACAATGCAATCGGCCCCGATGCAGCACAAAGCGAGAAGCCGTGTTAAAAAGCGGCGCCGAATCATTACTCACCGCTCACGGCTCGGTGTGACAACGCCGCCGAACACCGCAAGTGGGGAAAGGATCGGTCCAAATCGATCTCCCACTTCCTCCCGAATGCCTTCGTTGGGCAAAAATGCACTCCAAAATTTAAAAAAAAAGGTGCAAACACACACACACATGAATCGGGAAGCGATGTGCGGCAAGCAACCGAATAGCAACATTGTTGCTCGGTTGACCGACATAAGTGCAGGATGCACTTATGCTTCAGCACGTCCGTTCGTTCTGTCCCTTGTAGGAAACACAAACACACACACACACACACACATCGGCCCGGTAAGGAAGCTGCGCGTTCCTTCGGTTTCAGGCGCACCGCACGCGCCCATTCCCTCCCCAGCCCAGCCCAGCCGAGTTCATTTTTCATCCCGTGCGCGCGGAGAATGACAACGAAACCCCGAAAAAGACCCTTTTACGTCGCCTAATAGGGATACCGCGTGGATACGTTGCCGGGTGAACGCGTGCAGGACACGGCGACGGTTCCACCAGCGGTATGCTAAATATGTTTGCCCGATTGCCTCCGTCGAACATGTGTCCTTTTGGGATGGCAAAAAAAGGGGGAAGCTGCAGGCGATCGCTGGGATACGATCGCCGCAAGCCAAACAGCGTGTTCGTGAGACGCGACCCGGCTCACGCCACGGGACACTTTGCCCAGCGTTCCAGCTAGCCTCCCAGATGGGCCAGCCCCAATCGATCACACACCAGGCCTTGGTTGTACCGGTTGCTAGACCCGATAGGATCCCGCATTTTTTTTCCTTTTCCATCGACCCCGTTTAACGCGGCACAACCTGCAGCGAGCGCAAAACAAAAGCCCCGCGAATTGAGGCAATCAAATCATAAACGCGGGAATGCTTCGCGCGGCACAAAAGCCCTCGCGTGACTTCACGACCACGAAGCGACGAACCCGCGGCCGTGGCCGCGATCGCAATCATTCAATTCACCGCTGCACTCGCCATCCAGCACATTAATGTCCCTCTCACTCTTTCTCTCTCGATCGAGGAAATCTGCATCATGCAGTGCATGCAGTGCCCGGGTTCGCGTCGCTTATCATACGGCGGTCCTTGCGCTTTCGCCCTCTAGAAGCCACCATTAGAAGGCTGCCGAAGCACCACGAGGCTCCCGGTCCGGTTATATGGTTTTGTGTTTACATTTATATTTCAATTGCATTTATGACTTCGATTAACCGATCGCCGATAGCGCAGCGGATGGTCGTGAATTTGAAGAAAATTGCCTACCCGACCGCCCGCCTCCACTCAAAGGCTCGAGGAGGGGATCCTTTTCCCCGTCGATGGACATTGTTTTTCTCCTTGTGCCCTTTCGTGCGCCCCCTCCGACGAGTCGTTCGCACGCCGATGTTATACAATGTAGTCGTCTCCTCGCATGGCGCACTCGCTTGTATGAATAAAATTTATAGCGCCTCTGGCCCTGAGGAAGATCTATCTCCTTGCTCCTGTGTCTGTCCCGCGAGTGGCTGTAATTGAGCATCCCGACGATCGGTCCGGCCAGCACCGGCCACCTCAGTAGTGCAGAAAACAAACCAGCCCCTACAACTTGCCCCGTCCCGTGGTGCGAATAGATCGTCCTCCTTCGTATAGCTTCCCAAGCCAATCGATCGGAACAGTCGAAACTACATTTCGACCTAAAACACGCAAAGCCAGCGCGGGCAGGAGATCCCAAGGGGTGAGTAAAAGCAAGAGAGAGAGATAGAGTGCTCGTGTGTGAGAACCTCGCAGATTCATGAGAGAACGAGACAGCACGAGCCCATCGTCTTGCGAGAAGGTGGCTGGCGATGGTTTTGAATAACATATTATGCTAATAAAATGATAAATATCACTGCATAATTATGTGCCCACCGCCAACCGACCACATCCACCCACATCGGGACATCCCTCCTCCTCTCCCTCTCTCTCTCTCCCTCCCCCATCCCTCGGGCACGCGGTTTGGGCTGCATTCTTGGGGCTTAGTGAAATGCGCCTTCGCCCATCCCACGAACCAGGCCGGCGGCGTCTTCATCTGCATTCGGTCCAGCTCTCGTGGCGGTCGTTTCCGGCGGTCTTTCTCGCGCTCAGGTGCTTCGGCTTCGGTGGAAGTGGTAAGAAAATTGTTTTCCTCACCCTCACGCGACAGCCCCCGCTCTGAGACGCGTGCTGCCCGTTTCCCGAACCCAAACCGCTACTCGTCGAGGCTTTCTTTCGGTTGTATTCCGTACGATCGACTGCGTTTGGGTTGGTGTTGGTTCATTGATCGGTTTGGGCTTCTTCCGTGGGCGGGTAGATGGATGCCTAAAATAGCTTTTCTGCCCCGTATCGTTCCATCTCGGTCGTTAGAAGCAGTTGCTGTCCTGCTAATTATCGATGGCAATGTGTATTTTGTCATTCATCATGGAAAAAAATAAGTATCAATTGTACGATCACTTGTTGCTCAACCTGGCATGTGCAAGGATTATTCGCCTTCTGGTTATAAGCGCGAAAATTGCCACCTTCAAAGTGATCTTTTCTGCAATGGCTCTCCATTTACGTAAGATTTCACTGTCATGTGCATCCTTACGATCACCTCTGCGAGCCGTAAGCGGCACGATCGACATCCTGCAATCGGATCACTAACACATGATGCCTCCCGATTTGACACTTTCCACGATCACGAATGCTGTCCGCACCGGAGGAATCCCCACCGTGCCTGTTAATTTCCTTTTTGTTTTGTTTTCGCGACAGCTCCTTTCCCAACGTTCCCACCGATCGGCACACGTTTGTCGCTTATGCGCTCGCTCAAATCACTCGCCTCGGGAGGCTCGATTCTGCACTCTGTGTGTCTTTCTTTCGCGCACACACATCTCTACTCTTTCACACCCCCATTGCTGGGCTCCCCTTCAAGTCACTCCCCCCCTCCCATTCCCCACTTCTTCTTTCTTTACTTCTCGCCCTGCCGTAATTTCATTCCATTCCAGCTGAAAGATTCGCTCCGCTGAGATTAGAGATAATGTGCTTTTATTTACGACATAATAAATGTTCGAATAAAATATGTACTGTCCGAGCGCGAGCGGGGCCGCAGGGAGCCGGGCCGGGTGGAGATTGTTTATTATTATTATTGCTATTGTTATTACCCGCAAGGGAAGGAAGTGTCCACCCGCCACCAGGGCCCGGATGGCTTTTGCGCGGGTGGATGGCTTAAAGCGCCCGGGCACTGGGATTGCGCCTGGCCAGGATGGGTGTATTTATGTGTGCCAGTGTGCGGGTTGGTTTCGGGAACCTCGAATCGAGCCCACGGTTGAGATGAGACGATGCACGCCACAGATATGCGGCCCGCACGATGGCAGCAGCCCAACATTCTAAGCCCGAGTTTGGTCGCATTTTTCGTTCAATTTAGAGTGAGCGTTTTGTTTGCTCTTCTTCTCGTCCGACGACTTCTGGTACGTTTTGTATTTCTTCTGTTCTGGAGTAAATGGGCGCATTTTAAACGGTGATTACTAGGCAGCAGCAGACCTTTTTGGAAAATTCAATCCCACAGTATCGGGCATGCGTAACTGATGTAGTTGCATACTTGGATTGGCGTAATCATTGATTAAATCTCAAAAAACTGTACTAACTGCACGGAACAAATTCTCAATCATCTTTTTCTTCTTTTTTACTCTATGTAACTCCGTGTGTAAAGCTTAACTGATTGTTCCAAATGCTACAAAAACCCTACATGCCTATCACCTCATTCAAACCGTTGCTTCCGTTCGATCGTCTTGCGACCGATCATTGAGAAAGTTATGCCACCCCACCCGCTACCCACCGCTAGCGTAAGCGAGAAGCACACACACACACACGCACACATACACGAACCGGTCTGCGGCTCATTTCCCAACGCCCAGCTAAGCATGTTGGCAAAATATGCGCCTCGCCCGACACCTACGGTTAAAGTGCGGCATTTATAGGAGCTTCTTCCACGGGGCTAGCAGCGAATGGCTTCATTTGCCGGACCGGAGTGTATGCAAAAAAGGAAAAGAAGAAGCAAACAAAAAAGAACCAGAAACAGCGCACAAAACCGGCGCACTCACACACTGCGGCCAAAGTGCGACCAGCGAAGCCCAAACCGGCCCCCCTCGCGAGTATCCCGCGAGCAGGGGATGTGAGAAAAAGTCAAAGGTGTGTCATTAACTGGTGCGATTAAGATCCAGCACCGGTTCGGCGAAGGTGGAAGCCCCGTCGCTCGGTGGTTCAGGAGGCAGGATCGCTTGAAAGGAGACTCCCCGGAGGTGGTGGGAAAAAAAAGCGAACGACAGCAAAACGACAGCAATTAATTGCTTGACTTAATTGTCTAAATTCAACATCATCGCACTGTCACCGTGAGGATGGAACGATGGCGAGCTGCGGGAGGGTGAAAGGACGAAATCAATGTTATGCTCTGGCTCGTCCCTTTCCCGTTCCACCTGATGCACTCTTGTGGTCAATTCAGGCAATCGTTTAATCGAGCATTTAATTTAGCGCAACTAACGCCAAGGAGCGTACACGCGCAGGACAATGAGTTACAACATTGTTGCACATGCGGTTCCGTGTCCGATCGCCAGTCGATTGCTTCCCGCAGTGTCTGCCCCGGCGGAATGCCAGCCAATAGCGTTCCCAAACGCCCAGCGTACCGCGCGTTCCGATGCACTTGCATCCAGGCATCCGGACCAGGCGATTAAAATACCACCATCGTGGTTGGTCGCATCGGAAATGCACCCCAAGGAGCAGGAGGACCCCAGTGCAATCGGGATTCGCGCTCATCCCGAACGAGCCGCACAACCGAAGGTGCAAACGCAAATGAGACGCGTTCGTCGCTTGCCGCCTCGCAAACCGCCAGCGAAGTCTTTCGTTGTTCTCTCACTTTCGCGGCATCCGGCGAGCTCTGGCAGCCGAAAACTGTTGTAAAACACACTTTTATTGACATTTCGTACGTGGCTTCATCGAGCCACGGGCGCTCGTAATTTCCCTGCGCCCGCACCGGCTACCCCACCACCGGCCCACGGGGGCATCGTGCCATCTCAATCACAGTTGCCCTCCTCGATCGTCGGAAGCTGGCCCCCGTCCAAAGGTGGCTCCAAACCCTTGGCGATGGAACTGGGACCTCGACAAGCGCTGCTTACGCTAACTGCTGAGCACCCATTTAGAACAAGGGCGAAAACGAGATAACTACGGAGGGGAGATAGCGCGCGGAGAAAAGGTCGCGAGACGGACGAGCTGGGCGAGGGAGATTTCAACGGGCGCGAAGCGGCTAACGGGCTTCCGTTAATTTAGTGACAAATTATACACTATTAACTCCGCAGCAATCGTTAGAAATTTTGATGGTAATAATTAATCTGTACGCTAATAAAAACAAACGATTCGCTTCCCGTCTGGCCTTCGCTCATGCCCTGCTTCCCGTCGTACGCTATATTGCGTGTCGCCTTATGTTAGGATGAACTGTGGTCCATTAGATCTGCTTGGAGATCGGAAGAAACGGTTACGTGTCATGCTGAAAACGGGAGTATAATATAATTTAGTGTTGCAATGGGCATATTGACTCTGCACATATCTGGAAGGCATCGAAGTAGGCTGATTGGGACTTTTTCTTTTCCCCATCAATTTCTATTGCAAATGCACGTTTGGATGGAAATTTTGAGCGCTTTTTTGTCAACAGTGTTTTTTTTTTTTAATTTTCTAGCATCTTCTCCTTCTTGTGCCCTGTAAACGAGAAATTAAAATCGTATCTTTCCCGCTACCGACGCAGGATCTGTAAATCAAAGTTTATTATCGTTCCACCCTTCTTTAACGCACATCCGTTTGTGTCATTAGCGGGCATTAAAGCGCGATCTACGCGATCAGTGCCTAGTGAAGGTTAGAAATCGAGGCTGCGGAATCGAGCTAGTTTTATGACCTGACATATCTTATAAAGCCAATTACGTTCGAGGTGTTTTCATTTTCGTATAAGTTGATTTCACTGCTCACATCTACAGCCCAGTTGCACGAATCCCGATCATTCGAACAACTCCTTTGGACGACACCGTGGAAATTGTCTGCCCGTCAATCGCTAACCCGCCCCGCAAAACGAACATCGAATGCGAGCAACTCCGCACGTTCAGCATTAGCGCTGTAAATCGTTTCGCCCTGGCCCGGAGCGATAGAGATAAGGATATATGAGCGATATTGCGTGACACCACTGAATCCTGACTTTACTGTCATATATCCGATTTTATGTCCGACACCCCTGCGAGACTGCGCGGCCCAATCGAGATTGGCACATTAAACATCAAACGGTGCTGGGAAGTGACAACACACTCGAAATGCCCGTGGTGGCAGCACCGATGCAGATGAGTGCAGCCGATGCAGATGAGGCGCTGCCCAAAATTCGCATTTTAGTGTCCTCCTCCCCAGTCCGGCTTCCTGGGTCGTTTTATTTATTTGCACCATTGCCTTCGCGCGAATCGCTTCACGTTGGGCCGTTTTGGGTTCGTCTCTTCTTACGGGGTTGGTTGTTGTATGCTCGAACCATCAGCTACGTCGGCGTCGCCGAGGTCGTCATATTATATCGCTCTATAAAAATGTAGTAAAAACACCAGAAATGTTTTTCTCATCTTAACCCGCCCCGTCTGCAGGACGTTACGTCCGTATCGATCCTTGTATGTTTGTTTCTTTTCCACTTGTTTTTTTATTTTGCGCTTCTTTTTGAAATGCCGTTCCTGTGGCTTTGTTGGGTGATGTTCTGCGGTTTCAGTACATCTTCCCTGAGCCACTTGAGCCGTTTCGTTGTGTGGATCATCGGATGGACGTTTACTTTTCCTATCCTGGCTTCTGAGCCTCGGGCATCGAGAACGTTGTTGCATTCCGGAGACACTCCGAAAAGAGCTCAAATTATATGCACATAATAATTTAACGGTGATGTTGTTTCGCGACATCTCGGCGAGTGTTTTTTTGGGAAAAGTAGAGCTCGGCGGGACACCTATAACCGAGCCGATGAAACCCACGAAACTGATAGAGATTTAAAACGAGATTAGAATCGGGATCAAAGAGTTCTATCAGAAAAAAAAATGCGCGCAGCGAAAGCGAGCAAACAACCGATGGCTTTCCACCCACCAGAGAGATATATTCAGATAGGCGCTGCTAAATTGCAGCCGATAGTGTGCCCGCAAATCTCACATAATGTGAAACTTTCGCGGTTAACGCTTTGCGAATAACATCGAAGAAAAAGGTCACCGATCCCGGAGCGCAAAGGTCCACCCAAAACACTCGCAACAAATCAGGCCGCGTACGCCATTTGGGCAAACTAATCCGCCGCCAAACGCGAAGATTATTCGATCAGCCGATCAAGCAGTTGAAGCCGCCTCTTAAGGTGTTGGCGTACGTCCGCCATCTGCCCCGGCTCCGTCGCCAGCTGAAATTCTGGAGCAATTTCCCGTGCCCGACCTCATTTTCGTGTTTGAATTCACCAACCTGAAGCCTTTTTTTGTCGTTTGTTTGTTTTTCTTTTACACCTACCCGACATTCGTCCTCCTGAAATTTTGTTGTTCCTTTTCTGCGCTACCTCAGGTGTGGATCGTTTAGTTTGCCTGATTCATATTAGCTTCAAAAAAGCTTCAGCACATCTCAAAAAGCTCGCAGAAACCGTCGCTGTTAGGTTTGATTTCACGGTTAAAAGGGGAATGCTGCCTCACAGGATTAGAAGTGTGGGATGGCACGAGCACAATATGTGTGATCTGCTGACTCGACCACTCCAGACGATTGTTTCGAAATAGGTCGAAAGACGTTGGGCTTGGGCAGGAGTTTAATCCTGTCGCTTTGAACACGTTCAAGCATGCAATCCGACGCCTAATTTGCTGCATCTTTATGCACCAGTCACACTCCACTCGGAAGAAAGAATTAGTAGATCGGAAAAGAAGATCCGATAAAGGAGTGTGAGCCGAAGCGAGAAAGAGAGAGAGAGAGAGAGAGAGAGAGAGAGAGAGACAGAGAAAAGGAGGAATTCGTGCACCGGATGCGATCTCTCTTCAAGGTCCATTGCATTTTATGGTCCCTTCCTCGAACTGTAACGACTCTCCAGCTCCACTCACCCCACACCCCCCACCCCCACCACTGCACACTGTTTCTCTCACTCTTTCTCTCTACCAAACACCTCGCCCCCTTAACGATGCAACCACGCCGGCCTTCGCCCAGCTAATTGCCTAAAATCACGACTCTAATCCATTTATGATGCCAATAATTTCCGAGCTTTACACCAACATCGCCACCCCGTGGTCACTTCCTCTGGCCTGCTCCACCACACCCGGCCCTTCCCCCCTTCCAGCCATCACCAGTAGATGCAGTTTTGCCGCCAAACGTTCTCCAACGTTCGTTACACCGAGTTGACACGGATTGGAACCGCCGGCCACAGGAGTCACCCCAAGGCAACCAGTGCCAGGGTGCCTTTCTTGTTGTCCTTCTTTTCCCTTCTTCGATAGACTCCCTTTTTTCGTTCCTTTTTAATCCTTGGCATGCGCCGGTCCCAAACACGGGAACCCACAACCGCCCGGACATAGCACCACTAATCCGATGGGTTTTATAATCGTCTTTATTTTATTTCCCCCCTCCTCCGAGGTCACTCCATCCCACCCCCCCCCCCCCACCGACGGTTCCTTGTTTGCTGTACACTTGCGAGTAAGAAGAGAGAAAAAGGCTCCATCCCCGAAATCCATTTGCCAACGGTACCCACCGCCACTAACGACGAAATATGAGAAATCTATAATTTAGGTAACATCTTCTTCGCGCGCGAGGGCGAGCAAAGTGTCCCCCGAAACCGGTCGCAGCTTTTACGGGTGCCTAAATAATGGCTAATCGTTTCGGGTTTTTTGGGTTAGGGTTGGTTATGGGAGCTTTCGGTTTTTCGGGGGCTGCTCACCCCAGCTCCGGGAATGGGCATATCCTGCATCGCTCATTCTAACGATCCCGGATCGGGGAAGAATGTGGTAACGCTGCTAATAAATAGGAAATCGACCCGTTTTTAGAACCGCCCGCAGTGGACGGTTAAAGGATCCATTTCGATAACTATTCGGGACAGAACGGAGGGACTAACCGCAGGAAGGCGCAAGGGAAGCTGTGAGTGTGAGCCTAAAGCAAGGCGGCTGTGGGAGAACCTCGGCAAACGGACAACCCAGAGCAAGATATATTGTAATGGTTATTGTTATTGCAAGCCAAGATGAAACGCTTGTAGTTACGGTTACGTCTTTCTTTCTCTCTCCCCCTCTTGCTGTTTTTCGGTCCGTTTCGGGTAACGGCTTAGAGGCTCCCGAGGGCTCTTGCTTACCCTTTCCACCACGCGGTACTCCGGAACGAAGGCCGCCACATGCGCAGTTGTCGGTTTCGCGCCAAAAAGCGGCACCCAGCGTTTTCGCGGCGTGGCGCAGGGAAATCCGAAAGATCAATCCGAATATGCCGCCTCAGAGGGTTTCCATGCTCGCGGCCATTTGTGGTGCTGGGGGGCGGGGGGGAGGGGATTCGAGCGGAAGTGTGGAAACAAAGCTCATGATGCGCCGCGTGTAAGGGAAGTAAGCGACCGGATGCACCGCCTGTGCGGGCAGACGGGCAGCACTTTATCGGACGGTGACCTTTTCCGAATCGAATAGGGAAGATAGGGAGTGAAGTAGCGAGGCGCAGGCGTGAGGTGAGACATTTAGGCAAACGATCGACACACCCGATCGGTCCATTATCTAATGGAAGGTGGCATCATTTCGATCCTTCGCTTGATCTATGAGGATTGTTTCTACAAACAACTTGGTCATGGACCACATTAATGTGTTCGTGAGTGGTTTTCTAGCTACGAAATAAATAACAATAGTGTAGATATGAATTCCTCGCTAAGGAGTTGTTCAAGCTAACGATAAAATGTTTGTGAGAGGCGGTATATTGATTCAAATTTATTCGACACCAAGGATCTATAGTGAACGGCGTGTGACATTGGACAAAAATGTGCTATATATCGAATTGAAAGTAACGCTTTTCCTTTAGAAAGCTGTTATTTTAAAACATGTTGTCTATGAAAGGTGTTGCTTATTCGCACGAAAATACAATTTGAGGATCAACGATGTTCCGATCATAGCAAGAAAATCAAATGAAATATTTCTTGTGCGCTAGTACTAGTACTGAACGCCAGATGTCACTGCTGTTGTTATGAACAACTTGATTTACTTTAACGCAACGAGACCTATTGGTTACTTATATGTGGTGTTTAGATGAAAAATATCAGATGCTAGATTCTACAGCTGACTCTACTAACACCATTTCTAGCAGCATTGATATAGTGCAAAATAACAGTTTGCTAATATTGCTGTGTTACAATTGTTTGAAGACGTTTGGTCTAAACGCACAACATGCGACTGAAAATCATTCCATTGAATTCAAAATACTTTCCATTGCATCAAACAACTTGTGTTTTACTTGCATTAATAAGGAAATAAGAATATGATTTAATATACCAGTTTCATATTAATCTAACGGCTATCTTTTTGACGGCTAATTTTTTGAACCATCATGTCATTCACGACGTTTTATGTGTCAATCCAAATGTTTTCTAAAATGTTTTGTTTTTCAGTAATTCGTGTTTTTATCTACAGATCTTCAATATCAATGATTTTCGTTTTAGAATTGTGATTATCTACTTTAATTTCCACATTAGCTCACAAATCACACAACACAACTATACGTAAGCACCTGGTCCATTTGTAAAAGAATTAGGTATCTATAAATTTATTATCATAGCTAAAAAGCACATTCAGTAGGATTTTGTTATCGTGTCTTTCAATAGCATAATTGCTGAAAAAAGGAAATACTGCTGAAACAGGAAAATGGATTTATCTCGTGCACCAAACGAAAGGAAGTTGTATCTTTGCAAATGGTATTTCAAAGGTAGATCCGTTGTTATTAAAAAGAACGTGCAATATGTTCCCATAAACTACAGCTTTCTTTCATTTCAGCTGGTTTTGCGTTACTACCCTTCCTGTGGTCTATCAATACAGTCTGGTTCTTTAACGAGGCCTTCCGTAAACCCGCATACGATGAGCAAAAGGAAATAAAAAAATGTACTGTATCCCGAAAGGAGCTGCTTTTGTCTCATATGAGCTAGATGATTAACGAAATTCTGTAATTTCTTCCTGGGCTCTATTACAGATGTCATATTTTCTTTGGTTGGAACGTTAGTATGGCTCATCGCAATTGTTTCGTGGATTGTCACATTCCAGCTTAAACGGACCGATTGGGGAGAATTTGCAGACAATATTAGTTTTATCATACCTCTGGGGCAAGCATAGTAGTAATGAAGGCATGCACAAACGACTAGAAAAATAATTTAACTTATAATAAAATTATACTCAAACCATTTCATACAATCAGATATAAAAAAAAACTAAATATAGGCAAATGAAACAAACAATAAGCTACTGAATTTGATTTTGAAACACCTTTCAATAGGAAATTCAACCTGTTGCTCGTTGTTTATGCCACCGCATTCGAATAGCAACCATATGCGGTTTCCAAGCTACCAATCCGTAGCGCACGTTGCTTATTACTTTGTTTAGATTGTTGGCCTAATTGCAGGACGTTTGCAGTGTACGGTGTGTTATTTCTTGCTGTATTTCAGAAAATCTTTACTGCTTTCGGATTTATTTCTCAAATTTACATTCATTTAACAAAAGAAAATACTCTGAACTATAATAATGGAGAAAAGCAATCGCTCCAAGCAAATATCCATCGTACCGAAAACTGCATATGGTTTACGTACAGATATCCTAGGCAATGTGCACTTTACCCTCAAGCAGGAAATCATTTACCCAGTTGCAGGAGTATTGGCCATCCATGACTTTACCACCAATAAGCAGAAGTTTTTGAGGTAAAAAAGGCAATTATTTCAGCATTCACGTGAGAAATAACCCTTTTCTAAATAGGTTTCCAGAAAATAGTCACCCGGAACGAATCGTCATAAGCCCGAACCGGAAGTTTATAGCTGTTGTAGAACGAACGAACGATAAGTAATCTACCACGAAGCCAATACGCATATCCTATTCCTAGCTAGAAGGCATGATACTTTAACAGACAAATTTTAAAATTTATTTATCTATCACATCAGTAAATCGATGGTCAACGTGTATGAAATTGAAACACTGAAAAAACGGAAAACACTGCAGTTACCACCGGACTGTCCGAACACGCAGATCGGCAACATCTGCTTTACGTATGATTCCCGCGGAGTGGCAGTCCTGTCGGTCGAGCCGGATGCGTTCCTATCGATCTTCTCCTTTGACAAGAACGACTCACTCATCATTGGCCGGGCATCCAACTCGAGCCAACAGGGTCAAGCGATCTATCTGTCCTGTAACCCAAATGACGCCACTATTGTTGCCGTCGGTGGATTCTACATGCTCAAGATCATGAACCGTACCGACAAGGGCTTTGGGCAGATTGGAACAATTAAGGGGGACGACTTGCTTATAACATCCATGACCTGGCTGTCTTCAGAGGTGTTGGCAGCTGGAACAGCTGAAACAGAGATCATCTTCGTGGAGTCTGGCGAGCTAAAGATTAAACAGCGAGCAGACACTATAGAAACGGTCGACCTATCTGGCGAAGGAGACGCCGACCTCGTGTCCACTCCGGCGGAAGTTGCAGGACTAAAGCACGATCACCACGATGTGCTGTGTTTGACGCAGTTTGAAAAGGGTTTCCTGTACGCAATCTATAACGTAGTACATGTGTTCGAGCGAGAAACAAACTACAACTTCCGCAAGAAATCCATTATTCGTGTGCCGATCACGCTGTTCGACGAGCATCAGTACAAAATCATAAACGTGGCAGTCAACCAAGAACAGGACACGATCGTAGTCGCAACCGTCCACTCACAGCTCTACATTGGTATGCTGATCGTGCCGGAAACGCTTAAAATCAGTGAGCTGGTGTTTCAGCATCTCGGAGAACCGCTTCATATTAGTGGTATTATCGGGATGGCCGTTTGTTCTTGGAAGCCGATAGTTATGACAGCATGTAAGACTGTAAAGCTGCAGGATAGAAAAACGAATTTCATTTAGAACTTTGCTCTATTTTATTTACTTTCATCGTTTACTAAAAACAGCTCGCGATTTGACCATTCGTGTTTGGAACTACGAAACGATGAAGGTGGAGCTGGTGAAGAAATACCAAATCGAAATAGGAGTTATTGCCCTTCATCCCTCTGGGTTCTTTGCTGCAGTCGGCTTCATCGATCTGCTACGACTGCTTCAGATCCAATTGGATGATCTTAAGGAAACAAAAAGCTTCAATCTGGCGAGTTGTACCCAACTGCAATTCTCAAGTCAGGGCCATCTTTTAGCAGCAGCCCACGGTAAGACGATTACGTTGATCTGCATCTTTACATTTGAGGCAGTGCAGACACTAAAAGGACACAACGGAAGTATCCTTAGCCTGGCCTGGTCTACGGACGATGCAGTTCTGGTATCGGGAGGAAACGACGGTGCAATTTACAAATGGAATGTGGTTACTGGCGAACGGCTAGAGGAGGTCGTCCAGAAGGGTATTCAGTACCGTTCTTTAGCATTAACGAGTGATGCCCATTCGGTGTATTCCATTACCAATACTGGACTCATTCGAGAAGTTGCTAAATCGGATATCGTAAGTATGGTTGTTTAGGGTAATTTGAATCCTGGGTGATTAATTGCCATATCTAAATATTTTCCCGAAGGCGCGCGAATTCAAGATCCCGGAGTTGACACCGCTCACCGATATGGCATTGGCCCGTTCTGATGCGATACTGTTTGTAGGCAGTGTAAAGGGCCATTTGTACAATGTGCAGGTTCCGCTGGTAGACACCAGCAGTGGAAACTGCACCAACTTCCGCTTCTTCAACACGAAAGTAACGAAAATTTGTATCACGTACGACGATTGCACGCTGATCACGGCGGCCGACGACGGTACACTGATTGTGTGGCATATTTTGAATAACGAGGGCAAAACGGCTCGCCAAGCCCCAGAACTCGGGAAGTGTGCGGACGTATTAATCGCACGTCAAGATCTCATCGAGAAGAACGAATCGATCACCACACTGGAAATGCGCATCCAGCAGCAGAGCATGGAATTTCAGTACAAGATGAAGCAAGGCGATGCGTTTCACTCGGAGCAGATGCGGGACATTCACAAGGACTACTGCGCGGCTATCGAAAATCTGAAGGTTGAACCATTGTCCTACGTAGGTAAAATCACCAGATGTACTAAATATGAGCTCTTTTCTTTGTAGAGGAAAAACATTGAGATGGAACAAGCCCACACTGAGGAGTTTAATCTGATTACTGCTAGCATTGCCCAGGGAAAGGAAGATCACCAGAAGGAGATGATGGATTTTGAAGCTCAATTTCACGAGAAAATCATCTTGGAGTACGATAAGTTGACGAGCATGAAAAACAAAATGGATTCTATGCGTGAAGAGTATGAAGTCAAGCTACGCCGATCTGCGGGATGTTTGCAAGATACGATAGGTGGGTACGAATTAATCAATATACATTAGCATTGAATGTGTGTAGTGAACTTATATCTACCTCTTAGAATCGATGGAAGCGGATCAGAAGCGGTTGTTGAATGAAAAGCAGGAAATAATCGACAATCTGCTCAAGGACATGGGTCGCAAACGTACCGAATTCGACGAGTACTGCCGGCAGGTTGACGTCGACAATGATCGTCATAAGGTGGAGTTGCAACTGCAGTATGAGAAAAAGCTCCAAGAAGAGGAGGAAAATTCAATCAAATGGCGTGGTGAAGCCGGTGTACTAAAGAAGAAGTTTTCCACCCTGAGCCGCGAAGCTGAAGCATATCGCAAGGAGATCGAGACTATGCAAACCCAGCACGGAAAGTTCCAGCAGAGTATCCGGCAACATCAGCGAGAGATCGATGCTTTGCGCAAGGAAGTGGCTGATCGGGACGGAATAATTCGGGATAAAGACCGGAAGGTGTTTGAGTTGGGAAAGAAAAATTCCGAGCTGGAAAAGTATAAACAGGTGCTGTCGATGAAGATCGGCGAGCTGAAGTCACAAATCGAGCCGAAGGATCGTGAGATCAAGGAAAAGAAAGAGTTTATCCTCGAGATGGAAAAGAAGCTGGAGGAGTTGCAGCAACACAACAAACAGTACGAGCTGCAGCTGCAGGAATTACGCGACAAATACTGCGGTATCGATCTTGAGCTACGACACGAACGTAACCGATTCCGCAATGCTAAAGCGCAATACCAGCGACTGTGTGGTGAAGTCTACAACGTTTCTGGACTGATCCAGCGTCCAGACGAGCTGAAGCGTAGCGTTAAAGAGCTTTGTCATCGATATTCGGACGATAAAGAGCTACAGAAGTCCCTAGCTCTCGACGAAGACGTCCAGAACGAGTTTTTACGCCAGCGCGAGTATCTCGAACGAATGACAAAAAGCGCCAAGCAAAAGGCTAGCAGTCAGCGCAAAGATGCCGGTGAATCACTGAAGCTGATGAAGGAAAACATGGAGCTTCTTGCAGAATTGAATAAACTGCGTGAACTGTTAAATGAGAAGCAACGTGCTTGCACCCGAATGGAGGCCCTTTTAGGATTGTCAAGCAAGGCAATCTCTCCTCGAGAAGCGAAGGAAAAGCTAGAGAAAGCGGTTACGGTAAGAATGGCTCAACATATCATACTTTATTCATTAATGTACAATTTTATAGTTACAATGTTACAAAAAAGGACACACTAAATACCAGACGTTACGGAAACATTCTGTGCTTGCAATTCGTACAGTTTTAGACAAGCGCTGTCGTCTTCGTGTTCCGTACGAACTATTGCGCAAAGGGCATTACGCAGGCAGGTTCCGGTGCAACCCTCCTGGAGGAGCGGGTCGGAGTATTTCTGCTTTGCTCGCCAGTACCTGGAAAGGTGCGTTTCGGAGCGGGCGAAGCGCTGTACTAGTTGGTGGAGCGAGTCCAGACTAAGATCCTTCAGCCCATAGTACTCCCGGAAGGTGTACAATCGATACCATGACGGGCGAAGATCGGGCATTTGGTTTGCCTCGGTAAGGTTGTAAATCCATGTCTCTTGCTCAAAGGGTTCCTACAGGAAGGAGATTCTATTAAGAATTTGTTTTTTCCAAAGTAAGATTTCAATTGATGCCTTACAAATGATGTCGGATTGAACTTGAACACTTTATAGTTTGGGTTGAGCTTCGTAAAAGTGGTAGTCGATCCTCCATTCCACGCTACACTGACCGGACGGGAAGGATCGTCTCGCGCGTAGTAAAGATTGAACTCGTCCACGTGCGAGTGGCCATTGAACTGGGCTGCGATAATGTGCGCAAATCGTTCGACAATTTTTCGGTACTCGCGTGTCCATCCGATGAAGCAAGAGTCATCATACGAAGGTACGTGCGCCAGAATGTGTACACGTTCGTTAGCACGTTCTGCCTCGAGGAGTGTATCATGCAACCACTGTAGCTGTGGTAGGAAGTAATCCAGACTGTAGAACAGCCAGAAGTTGTGCACGAAGCAAGGATTGTTGTTAAGCCCGATGATGCGCACGCCGTACGGGGCACGCACGGTGTAATATCCGCCCTCGGCTAGAGTGTTGCGAATGCGCTCGATCGGCAACCAGTCAGCCCACTGCTCGGCAACAAAATCATACAAATAATCCGTGCGGAAGGTTTTCTCCACAGTGTGCGGAGCATATCTGGAAAGAAGCATAAAACAATGAATATAAAATACCGAGATTTTCTATACTTCTCGATCATGTTATACAGTATATGGGTAGAATACTCACAAATTGGCTGGATGAGACTCGTGATTGCCTAGGATCGGATAAATTGGGACATTCGGAAAGGTGCGCTTCATCAAATCAAACACCTGACGCATCGCTTGTTCGTTTGACTCGATCGTCGTGTTCCAGGTGAAATGGTGCACAATATCCCCAGTGAAGTAGATCGCGTCAATCTTCGGATGCTGCTTACGCACGTGCTCCATTACATCCACGACGCCATGCCAGGGCGTGTCACAGTCTCTATAATCGCCCCAGTAGCCAGCCGCATTGTCAACCGTGACCGGTTCGAGATCCGGCAGCATACGACAGCAGGCTTCCGCTTTGCAGTCCGCATTCACTCCGACTATGTACTCCGGATCGTAGTGGATATCGGTGAGATGGACGATCGTGAGAGGCCGTTTCCTAGATGAAAGATCACTCGCACATGATCCGATTGTGTCCTGCTGTTCAAATATAGATCGTCCTGATTGTTGCGAAGTGATTTGTTCCTCCACCCGTGGAACGATTTCGACCAAACGGTATAAATCCGCCCCGGTGATGCTACGCCCATCGCGAACGCAATCCAGCTCCTGCAGATATACCTGGCAAATGTCCTCCGGTTCCGGGAACGGGGAACGATTGCGCAACACATACTCGATAACGTCTCCGTTGAGATCTACCACTCCGTCACACAGGTACTTCTTGAAGCCTAGCAATCGACAGAGGCGCTTAGCAATCATCCGCAGGCGTTCGGAACTTCCCTGTTCATTGGCGATCGTTTCATTGTACAGGCTTAAGAACATATATGAGCTAGACATGCAGGTTAGGCACCGTCCGGCATCACGGGCACGACCAAAACCATCAAGCAAAAAGTTTCCGGTCAACCGTTCTCGATAGTCGGGCAGCAGCTCGAAAAAGGGCACATTCTCTTCGTCAGCTGACTGGGATGCCTCGAAGAGAGCACGTACACGCGTTAGTAGCGCCTGGTTGTATTGAGCTGGCCAAGAAACGATCAACAAGGTAGAAAAAATCCGTTTTGTAATTTGTTCGATTACTAAACCATACCAAAAAGCACATGGTGACGGTTAACTACAATCACTTTCACCTTACCTAAATCGATCCTGTAGGGTGTTCCACGTGGAGATCCTTGCGTTTCAGTCTCGGTTACAAGGCTAATAAGCACTAAGGCAAAAATAAGAGATAGAAATGCTGTTCGCGCTAACATTTTGTTTATTCGAATGACCACCAACCGCTCGGTAACGTGTCCGATAACCTTCTGAGACACCGTGTTGTTTAGAGGCGATGTACTGATCTTCGAACACTACCATCAAATAAGACCGATACCACCACGATCGCTTGGTTCTCAGTCATTACATTTAACCTACGGCCGGTATGCGTTACAATGCGCAAGATGATAATGATATGCGTCGATGTTGGTATTCTTGACGAGTGGAACAGCGCGATTATAAAGGTGCTCGGCCACTTGGGGCACCGAATGGTACCGAAACGATTTGGCTGACTGACCCCGAGGAACTTTCATAAGAGCTCATTTTGAAATCGGGACAGTAATTCTACGGTAACTCGCCAGGAATACTATTCAGGCAATGAGTAAAAATGTGGCCACTGTGAGTTGGATTGTCGCTTTGGAAAGTAAATTCACTTGATGCCAGGATCACCTTTTTGAAATAAAATTAGGAGCCTAGAGATCACCCAACATTCAAGGGTTAATAAGTGGATGTTTTGTAATTTTGTATAATAACAAACGCCACACTTCATGGCTTCTTTCCGGAGATGATGAAGGAACCGATTTAATGCCAGAGTAAAACGATCTAGCGTTAAATTCGCATCGAAACACAATGGGTCATCGATGCTACTGAACAGTTCCCATGATGCTGATGTAAGCATATATAAAGCCTCGTTTATGCAAATCACTGGCCGATGATAATTACAGCATGCATGTTAATGAACGATGGTACGCGATCGATGTGCTCGAGGTAATTGACTTCGAAGCAATAACGCTGCCTTCTAGTGTGCGTTATGGGTATTGGGAGGTAAAGGAGAAGCATGGAATTCGTTGCATATTTGAATCTCCTATCATGCACTTGACCTACTTCGCAGGGAAAGTGAAAGCTATTTCGGTTTCATTCTTCTGACCTCTTCTTCTCGTTGCAGGATCACGATGCACTCGAAGCGCACCACCGGGAACAAGTGACGAAATTGGAAGAAATGGTGCGTACGCTATCGAGCGAGAACCAAACTTTGCGCGCTGAAATGATTTCCCAAAGTACCCGCAAAGGAGCCCTGCCTATGGTCACTAATAAGTGAAGGTCTTCCGACGTATGAACATGTCGCGATTAATGTGACAAAATTATTCTTCGTGAGATGATATAAATATTCTTTATTAACTTTCTCGTCTTCGTCTTGTTTTCGAATGTGTACAGAACAGAAAACGCACAATATTCGTACGAACAAATAACACACGACTAAACACTAACGGCATTTGAACGAACAATGGTTTGAAGGAAATTGATTGTTCTATTTAAACGCATGTAAACGACGAAGCAGATGAATTTCGTATGATAGAGCAGTGGTGCTGGACGGGCGAATAAATTAATAGCTACGATACAAAATAAATAAACTCGCATAGTTTTTCGCGGTAAAAGATTGTAAAGATAGATTTGTACTCCACGAGTAAAGTTTCATAGTTCAAAAAACTTTCAAAAGCCATTTGGATCGGGGACGATTCTCATAATCGTATAAGATTACCATCGTTGTTCGCGTAAGGCATTAAATAGTTCTAATATTATAAAACGTAGAAAAACTAAATAAATAGATAATTGTTGTAAATATAGTGTGTGTAAAAACAATACTTGCTCATAAAAGCACAGCTAGTAAATCATTCCGGTGTAAAATTGGCCGCAAGCTCAACTACGAAGAAAATGATTGAGCAAAAGTAAAAGGAATAATTTTACAACCGTATCAAGTGGTGCTTCTATAAAGTTCTCTCGGCTAAAGAAAGCTATTTCCCAAAATTATATCGGACGATCGAATCATCCATTTCCGGTGTTACTCAGAAGTAGCCGGCATGATTAATACTGGGATCGGCGCGAATGGCATTAACGGAGGCTATCCGGGCAGCGGCATTCGCGAGCGCATTTTGCTTCTGCTGACTCGTGGGTGATTCCGTACAAACGCTAACCTTCGTCCATGAGCGTTCATTGCTTGATTTTCGAATGGCGTCCAGAACCGCCTGTACATACAGGCCATCTTCGAAGGTGGCCGCCGCCTGCACGGGTTCCTTAATCCAACCCGCGGTTTCCTTGTTTGGATGAAAGGCGTCACGAAGAGCGCCTACGAGTTTGCAAAGTCCCTTGACGTACGGCCTGGGGAGAGCCGTATCCGAGGTTGAAAATTGTAGATCCTGCACATCCACGTAGAGCATCTCTTCCTTGACGGCGCCTGTTTCAGCGTTCAGTCGATGTCCCACCAGATCACCACCACGTACGGTTAAATGTCCCGCCGGACCATAGATAACGACTTCCTGCTGAAAAACGTTGTTCGTCTCGTGACAATTTATGTTGACCGTTACCAACGCACTCGATGCACCGCCGTCACCTTCTAGCTCCATCTGGAAACTGCACACATCGGGTGCCGCCACACGTCGGATACCAGTGTGTGAATGCGAAGCGTACATTGCGTACGTGCGGACGGTTCCGTGGACTCGTATCGCACGCCGTTCTGTCAGGAACTTGACCAGATCGATGACATGACTGCCAACCAGATTTAACGCACCACCGCCCATCGATTCGTCGCATAGCCAATCGTACCGCTTCCGGTTGAACAGAGGACCCATTCGTACCTTCACGTCGATGAGCGTCTGGTCAAGGCAAGGCCCGGGCGCTCCGATATAACCTTCCTGGATGGCTCGCTTCATGTGAGCGATCGCCGGCAGGAACCGCAACGAGTGGTTGACGATCGAGATTAGAGTTGGATAGTACTGACTGGCGCGAACCATCTTTAACGCGTCACTCTGCATCAATGTCATCGGTTTGTCACATACGACATGCTTTCCGATACCAAGGGCTTTCACCGATATTTGCGAGTGGAGAAACGGTGGACAAGTGATGAACACAAGATCGACATCCTTCCGTAGCAGCACGTCATCGATCTTGGCCGTATGGAAGGGAATCTTCAACTCGAGCGCTGCCAGTTCCGCTTCCTTGCCCGTCCGACCCCAAATGGCGACAATGTTGAAGCCCTTATCACGCAAAATGGGAACCAGCACGTGGGTCACCTCACCCGTTCCGAACATTCCGATACCTGGCAGCATTTTCGGGCTGACTTCACACTCACCGGAAGCACATAAAACGACACGGAAAAACACTAGCAACGTAGAGAATGTTGTTTTCAGCTGCAAATTGTAAACAAACTGATCTACTGATGACAGGTACGCAGATTGGCGAGTGTAAACAAAGCTGGAAGTTAGTAACGTCTTACTGTCAAACGACTGGTTATATGAAGTAACGCCTCCAAAAGCCGATCTTACTGATTCAAAGTCTTATAAATCACGTGTGTTGAAACACTTGAAACAGATCTTTTACTCTCAGCAATTTGTTTTCCTTCCATCATCAAGAAATAAAACATTTGCGTCATAGCTTTAATTTTCAGATTATTACTGTTTTCACTCTGTGTGTATGTGATTTCTTTTATTTCATGCAAATCATTTTCGAACCATCCTAGGCAAGGGTTCATGATTCATCAGTTCAACATCGTTTTCATCGTCAGTAGCATATTAGCCTGTTTGTTCGTTCAATTCATCATTTCATAATAATTATCATCAGTTATTAGCCACACACTTAAGATGCGGCGACATCCGCAGCCTCATTATGAATAGTTACGAATCATGCCTCTCTAGCAGCAAATATATTGTTTTTTTTTTTGTAATAATGTATCATTGTATTCCAATTTTTTTCAACCTCATCTCATCGTTTGCCTCAATTCAGTATTATCAGCCATATTTTGATTCAGGGAGATACTATTCCTTCTCGTTTAGTAAAGCCTATTCAATGATTCTATAAGATGATTTTTTTTTAATTCTGGGTTCAAGATGGCGCGAAATCACTTCAAACCTTAAAATTTTTCAACCATTTTACTACCAGTGCAAAATTGAGACTAGGGTATTAGTGTTAGGATCCCTAACTGATTCTGTTCTCAAATTCCAACGGCAGCTGCGATTTATCCAAAATGTACGAGAAAAGAAACTAGCTCGGTTGTCCTGTAAATTAAATGTACCAGTTAAACATAGTTTGAAGAATGAGCCAAAGAGCATCTATGAACACAATTTTCAACATTGTTTCTTTAAATTTCGCTGGCTTTTAGTTTCCTTGCACGGCATTTTGATTGACTGACTGAGCGGATCAGTAGCTTTACCAAAATACGAAACATATTCAGGTGTTTTCATTTCAAATGTAATTCATATCACTAACGCAACGCATTTAAAACATAATATCGAATAGAGTAATAATTAAAAAAGAAAAGTGTAGATGCTGAATGAAAAAAACAATATATGGATGAATTTGATCATTAAAAAACTAAAAAGGGAAAGGAAAACTTGATTGTGTAAAGCAAGCAGACAAACTATGATAAACCCACGCTATCTAATCGTCAACAACATATTGACTCAGAAGAAAAACTAATGAATAAAATGTGAATCAGACATTTCAAGACAGTTTGAGTATCTAAAAAATCTAAACAATAGAAATGTGCTAAGCTTCACGTCACATCATTTCTATGAACTTTAAAATGAAAAAAAGCAACATAGTGAGTTGAAATTCCAAGCAAAATTAAATTTAAAATGGATGTTTCCAATATGCGCTATCTTTACCTGTAGGCAAGAAGCAACATGTGAGAATTCAACTATTGTTTCACATTTCTGTTCACAGGAGATGCTTTACTTTTTCTTCTCTGCCGATGCTGCCCAGGGATCGCTGTTGCTGCCAGGAGCCCAGATCATATCGACCCGAAAGGGATCGTACCCTGACACGTTAGTCGGCGAAGAAGATGATAGCGGAGAAGCCGAGAAACCGGTTGAAGATTCAGAGGACGATGCTGCCGCCAGTGCGGACGTAGTAGACGAGGGAACACCTGGAGACGAAGGTCCTGTGGTAGCAACATCACCAGTTCCGGTGACCGAATCTTCGGATGGAAGTTGCCGAATATGCTGCTGCTGGCGTTGGTGGTGTAGAGGAAGCTGTTCCTGATGCTGAGGCTGACGTTGTTGTTGTAGTTGAAGTAATAACCGATAATGCTCTAGTCCGTTGGTTTGCGATGCAAAATCATTCATAATTGCGTGGGATCCCAAGGATGGCGGATGATTCGAGAAGCCAGGCGGTGGTGCGACAGTAGTCTGGCCCGACGATATGGATGTATTGAACCAACTATCGTTTACACTCAAGGAAGAATGTAGTAGCCCAACATCAGGCACGTTTTGCTGTTGATGTTGAAGCGGACGATTGCCTGCAATCTGACTGGCCGTTGCAGCTGCTGCAGCCATCTGCGAGTTGAAGTGCATCGATGTTGAAAAACTCATTTGCTGTTGCTGCTGGAGATGATGGTGATGCTGTGGCTGCTGTTGTCGGTGCTGCTGCTGTTGCTCTTGTTGCTGATGCTGTTGTTGTTGCTGCTGATGATGGCTCTGATGCTGGGGGTGGTGCTGATGATATGGGTACTGATTTTGAGATTCAAGACTGTTCCACAGATCCGAAGTATTCCAATTTTGACCAATTGCACTCGATTGCTGCTGTAACATCGGTTTATGGGAGGACAGCGACCAGTGTAAAGCAGGTTCCATGGAGTTATTCCAATCGCGCTGATGATGATGTTGTTGATGGCTCATTGCATTACTCGGAGAATGCTCAAATATAAATTCATTACCCACGCTTCCAGATGCTCCGACCTGGTGATGACTACCGTTCGGCAGAGCTCCAGCGAGATCGGAATAAGTGTGTATCGGGTGAGAAAGCAGTGACGCTGTAGTGATTCCACTTACTGAGTTGCTAGATACTCCCGCCATTGAAGCGATACCCTGATACTGCTCATTTTGGTGGTGATGAAAGTCGGCAAATGATTGCGAAAATAAGCTATCTGACTGTTGGACGCCGTTGCCCGAAGTGCCAATAATCGCTTCGCCAGATCCACCAGTGAGCTGAGTCGGATTGTGAAGAATATGTCCACCAAACGGTTCCCAACATTTTGTCACGTTGACACCTGCCCTGCTGCAAGCCATTCTTCCTGTCCCGTTACAATCGTTTCCATCACCATCATCGTTACTTCCTCCTGAAGGTGATTTTTTAGATGTTCCAATCGGACCAAGGTCTGGGGACACGCTAGTTGCGACATATGGTGCTGCAGTTTCACGAACAGTCGTTCCTCCAAGATAACTATCGTCTTTCGATTTGTGATCGTTACGATTGGAAACAGATGCAGTGCCACCATCCGTAGAGGATCCTAAAGAACCATTTGTGATCTCTTGTACCACATGTAAAGGCTTTCGGTGGTGCGCATTTCCATGTGAGCCGGACATACCGGTCCCAAATGCATTCCCGAGGGTACGCGAATTTTGTACAGACTGATCAGTGTTATTGCCTCCACTTGCGAGCGCCGAAAGGCTAACGAGCAGATCCATTCCCAACAGCGTGGAGGTGACCGCCGTAGAGGATCCACCGGCCTTCGCGCAGGAGACGGGTGTCTGTGCTACGACATCGCTGAACCGGGCGCAATTTTCTCCCCAAACCGATGTTGGGACGGGCACAGCAGCGTTTTGCAGGATTGTACCGAGAGTGGTCGATTTGTGCTGTTGCTGCGAGGACGAATTGAACTGCAGCGCGGTTCCTTTGTACACCTGGCCGCCTGATGTCGATCCCTTGCCATTCGCTCCTTTCTTGCCTTGGTTTGGTTTCCGTTCGCGGCCCGGAGTTTTGCTAAATTTTTTCGACGATTGTGACTGCTGGGGCTGATGCTGTGCCGGCTCACTCTAAAATGATTTGAACAAAATAATATTAAAAGCATTATTTACTATCAGAGTACTAATTCAACATTACACGCAAAACAGTTCAATGACGTTGAAACGCTTACATTACATCATCGACTACCCCCTGCCTCATATGAAACCAACAAACAGTGACGCAATCACATCACAATCGTGTTATCAAAGTTCAAAGCCCTTCAACGCCATCAAAATTAAACAAAACCAAAATTAATTTAAGCCACAGCCCCCAAGGGTGCCACGTGCTTTTTCTACGCAATATTTGCTTCCTGGTTCTGCAACGTAGTACGCTCATTGCAACTGAAAACGCAACTTTGTAAGGATACTACGAAGCTGTTCGAACTCGATCCATCTCAATGCGTAAATGCGTTCATCCAAGCAGCAACAACAAAAGGCACATCGAAGTACGTTGCTACGATTACTGATACTGTAGAAGGAAAACAATCCTACCGATTGTTCATCAGCATTCGTCTTTCGGTTGAGATTTCTTCCCCAATCCCAACACTAGAGATGCGAGAGTAAGCAAAGAAGGCAGATCTCTATTAGATCGATTCCAATTTCTCGCCGGCGCAACGTCCGTCCCTGTCATTATATTTGTTTTAGGTTCTAAAATAAATACAAACATTCTTGGTGCGCACAAAGCGACAACCATCCTGCGTTCACGACGTATGAGCATACCCGGCATGAGGTGTGTGATGGAGGTTGTTTTTTCCTCCTTTTTTCTTGCTTTTGCATTTGCCCTCGCTAAAACAAAGCGCTGGGGATGGATAAGTTAGTAGCCCTACTAGTTTGAAGAGCGACAAGCTCCACCATGCTCCGCTAAGACTGCGCTCACGTACAACGCACACGCCGTGTTTGTTGTCTTGCGTACACAAATGCGACCGCCAAGCGATTCACATTCCAGAGGGTGCGCACACAGACGAACCACCACGTGCACCATTTCGCTCCCATCATCAACTGCTGATACACGACCCACGAGTGGACAACCGAGACGCAAAGAAGAAGCATGCTCACGTGCAACGCCGTTCATACGCACGACAGTTTTTGCGCTTGCGCATGCGTACGGCGGGAAAAATGTCCGAGAACCTACACATCGAAGTTGAGCTGCTACAATACAAAGTTGGATAAAAACAGAAAATCTCACGTAAAAACAACAAATAATGTGCATCCATGGCACGAGCCAACATTCCCATAGCACTCAAGCAAAGTTCGGTTCTGTGATAGCGATCATTAATCGTCTTGTCGGTGTCGTTAATCAGCCAAAACCCTTCTCCCCCTCCCCCCCCTCTCTCTCTCTCTCTTTCTCTCGCTCTCTCTCTCTCTTTTATGCTCTTGTACACTGTCTCCTTTGGTTTCGACGATCGTTCTGATAAATGTGCTCAACAGCTAACTCAACTGATTTTACGTTTTTGTTGAATTTGCATGTTTTTACTACTGCACACCAAATTGCTGATGGTTGCATAAAACACAGACATGTTACACCTTCTTCCTTCCTCCACCAGGGTGACACCGCAGAAATATCACCCCTTAATCAACCTTTTTTTGCCAAACGAATATCCTTACCTGTGTGTTTCCCCCGGTGGGCTTTTCCAGAACGATGATGTTCCCGCTGGAGGTATTCTCCTTTCCAAGCGTCTCTAATGAAGCACCAGCGACCAAAAAGTTCACTTTATCACCGTTGCTTTTCGTTACAATCGGCTCCTGATGTCGGTTAGACTGCGTGGCCATACTCATCTTGCCTGCACCATTCGTTGCCGCGAGTTGCTTCCCGCAGCTGCCGTTAGAGTTGTTCGCTGGGGATCGCATCTTATTTGGAGCATCCTTTGAAGCTATCTGCACAGTGGATGATGATTCCTTTGAAGCGGAAGTCACTATCGAGGTGGATAAAATTGCAGCCGACGATGCAACCATTTCCGATGTGGGTTTTTGACTCGGATACGATGCTGTTGATGTTGTGGCCGCTGATAACGAATTGACGGCAAACACCGAAGCCAGAGAGACTACCACCGATTCGTAACTAACCGGAAGGCTTTTCGTTTTCTTCACATTTGCTTTGCCAGCGGAGTTTGCTGACTGCTGCTTCGATTGTTGTTGTTGTTGCTGCTGATGATGTTGCTGCTTCGTCGTTGGTGATGGCGACGAAGACGTAGAGGAAACCGCAGACGATGACGATGATGAGGACAAGGACGAACTGGCCGATGAAATATTTCTTTCCTCCCCAGCCGGTTCCTCAGTTCCAGCTACTGACGACGACGAGGATGACGATGTATGGTGATGTTGCTTGTTGGCGGTTGAATTTGATTCAAACGTTAAGTCACTGGTAAGGGATGCAACCGGTGCTGGTTTTGTACCGCAGGATCCACTCCGCGCTGATTTCGTGTCTGCTTCTGCTGGCGGCAACGAAGGTTTAGTTCTATCTTTGGTAGCTCCAAGGTTACCGTTGCTGATGGGCGACTGATGCGCTGGTTCCGCAACTGGAGACTGCTGTTCCTTCGGAGGAGTAACCGACCGACGGGTCTTGACCAGCGATATCTGTGACGACGAGGACGATTCCGTTACCGACGAAGTGGGAACCGGCGCAGTAGTTGGCAAAGGCAATGCTGCAACAGCGACGCTTGCTCCCAGTTTGGGACTTGCTCCCAGTTTGGTCGTAAAATCATTCCAACTACGATTATATCGACTTGGCGTACTATCTAACATGGCCAACCCTCCGAAGGAACTACCATTTTGCAGTCCCCCCGCCACGTTGGCTCCCTTCGTGTGCGACCCATTTTTGCGATCCGGTTTCCGGTGGTTGCGGGACACCACCGAGGACGCTGTATTCACCGCACCGTTAGGACTTGTCGATGCAACTGTTCGAGCGTCCTTGCTGCTGGTGCTGGCGTCGGAAACTGCGCTGGTATGCTGCAGCGCGATTTGCCTTAAGTCAAGCGGCGGCTGCAGCGGACCCTTCTCGCGCACGAGGCTCAAAAAATGTATCCTTAGCACGCGGTTCGAGTCAAGGACGGCGGCAGCCAGTGTGCCGAACAGTGCCGTCGGCAGCACCACGAACAGAAACGCCCGGAACCAGTACTCGAACCACGGCCGAGGTAGGCTTTGGTTACAGATATCCAACCGTTGCATCGGGACCGTACCCAGCAACGTGAAGTTGACCGGGAAATTGTTGATATTCGTATCAAAATGCAGCATGCGCACGACGCGCGAGAGTGTGAAATCGGGCGCAAACACGATCTCAATCTTCCGGCTTGCATTTGGTGCCAGCTCAAACGGCACGCAATCCAGCACCTTGAAGCCGTAACCCTCGCAGGGTGCCTCCTCGATCCGGATGCCGGATATCACGATCGGTACCTCGCCGTAGTTTCGCGCCGTAAAGGTTCGCTTAGTTTCTACTTCGAACTCCTCCTTCTCGCCATCCTGCTGCACCGCAGGGCCATCCTGCTGGACCCGCTCGGTCGGTTCCTGGCCTTCCTTACTGCCGAGTCGTCCTTGCTCACGCAGCTTCCGGTAGTACCGCTCAAGGCACGGTTGCAGATGCTTTTCCGTGATCTCAAATTGTAGAGCCGTCGGCGAACCGGGTCGCCGGTTGCCGAACTTGAACTGTGGCACAACGGCCCGGGCTTGTATCCAGGCGGCGTCGATTAATGTTAGATTATTCCGCATGTACAGCACGGTCGAATAGGTGCCAGGCTGCCGGGCGCTAAACTTGACAGCTATCCTCAGGAAAGACAGTGGCTTGACGTAGTTCACGTATATGTCATCGCTGTCGAAGAGAAAGAAGGAAAATACGCTCTCCTCGCTCAGGCTGCAGTTATCGCAAGCGGTCAAAACTTCGGGTGGTAACGCAATGCCACCATTGCCACCCCCGCCGTCCACCACCGGAAGCCGCCCATGGACCGCCACATCGTGCAACACGAGGTGTACGAAGAGGATCTGATCCGATGGGTTGTTGATTGTGATCAATCGCACAGCCTCCTGCTCAACCTGTAGCGTCGGAAAGAAGACGTTTTCATCCAACAATTTCGGCCACACCAGATCGACACTTGCGTTGAAGTCAAACCGACGGCTCGATTCGGCTAACACCTGAAATTGCACGCTGGTGAGCCGCTGGCGCATCTCAGCGTACCGTTGCAGCTGCTGCAGCAGTTTATCGCTGTCCAGCCGTCGATACTGCTCATAGCAGTCCAGTGTTGCCATCCATTTTACGCCGAATGGTTTCGAAAGCAGATCGAAGCTGCTGTAGCAGTCGGATGGGCCGCAATGGGCTTTCGGGTCGAAGGTCAACCGACCGATGCTGGTAACGGTGTCAGGATGCAAGGTGACCGGTTGGTTGGGCGCTATTGGCCGCTGCTTGTCCGGTGTAAGGAACTCGTAGCCCAACCCGGGCACGTCGGTACGGATGCTTTCGATCTGGATTTTGGTCGGGAAGCTGGAGGCAGCAAGCAGCGACAACGTGCACAGCTTCCCCTGGAAATATGCCACAGGGAACAAGAAGAAGATAAAGAACTATTAAATGCAAATTCAACACACACACATAGAAACCAGTTTGAGAAAAGTGAAAGCACGACACGCGGTGAAATGTGAGCGGAGGTGAACATTTACATATTGCTAATTTTTGCCTTACTTCCTACGCGTTTGTATTTATCCAGTTCGGTATCGATACAACTGAAATCAACCTCTAGTACGCGGTTGACCAACAATAGCGAGCTTTTTATGGAACTGAAACACGCAAAGCTGCTTGACACGCAGTCTCAGCCCAGCGCAGTTTGAACAAGTCCTCGTTTTGTTTGCACAATTAATCAAATCGATAGACCTACAAATGCATCATTATTCCACCGTCATCATCGGATGAATGCATGAAACAATCATATACTAAATCCTTTGCTTATAACACTACCAATAGCACATTTATATTATCGTACATTAGAGAAAAAATAACTTTATATCAAGATATAAAAATAACTTTAAATGAAAAAATAACTTTTTCTATCTATTAGTGAATGAAAGAGGATTTAACTATACAGTTTTTCACTAAAAATATTTTCTGAAAAAATGACTCTCCCTCAAGAATACCTTTCGATAACTTAGCTGAAAAGTATTTTGCTAAGCTAATCGTAAAGCCAAAGACTTTAACATAATCCTTTTTCACTGACAGCTCGTTACCGCAGGTAAAAACAAGCTGGGAAGGGACAATGTGGCGCCTTCCTTTTTTACTCGTTGATAATGACGGTAGTGTTGATGTTATCGATTGTTGACGTTAGTTTACTTTTTTTATATATGCGCCCTTTGGCAAACAGCTGGCGTGTTGCTATGATTCCTATTACCCCCGGCGATGTTATAATTTGCACCCTTTCCGGTGCTGTCATCCTGGCCTTAGCCAATTATCAGCTAAATTTACCGGCCCAGTTTCACTGCATCTGGAAGGGCCGATCGTATGCTGCTGATCCTTATCCCCTTCGACCTGCTTTGTAATCGAACAATCTCTGTACATCCCGTGAACGATCGTGCGCCTTCATTATCAGCTGATTTTGCTCCGGATGCGTGCGCCTTGCTTTGGCAGGAGTTACAAAACGGCTTCCGACAAGCCAGTGGTGCTGGTTTTGCGGACTAACACGGCCACAACAAGGCCACAAAGCAACAGCAAAAAATGTTATCAGTCCTTCGCTTCGCTTCGCTTACACCCGACACCACAATCGGGCGCCTTTGGAGACGCCTTCTTCTTTTCTACTCGCGGTTGTGATGTGTGGTTTGATCCAAACTGATAATCTATATCACAAACAAAACGTGCCCCCTTCTTCACGTTAGCGAGCGAGAAACCGATCGCTTTCTACTACGGAAGAGACGAGCTTGTGGTGTTCAATTGTGATGCAAAATCGGGATGTGCCTTTTGCTACCATCCGCGGATGTGTTAAGATCGCGAGGCCTCAAAACCGCGACGGGGAGTAATTTTTGCGGAAGACGTGAGCTATCGACCGTGCGCAGGATCATCAGCGCACCGATAGTGTGCCAACTGATAACGTACACTCTCCTTTTTTTGGGCCACCGCACGATAAGATGGCCTTCACATAGATGCGCTGCGAAACAACGAATCCCTGAACCCAGGACGGCTACGGCAAGACGAGTAGAAAGCACAGCTTAATTAAATACGTTCAACCGTCGGTTCGTTGGTTCTGCAACCATGACCGAGGACTTCTTATCGTGTAAAGGAAAATTCCTGCCATAAAATTTGCCACCCGCTCGTCTGTTCGAACCCACAATTGACGATCGGTAGCCTTCAAACGTACATTAGGTCAAAACATTCGGTCAAAGGTCTCAACTAGCGTGTTTCCTCGTAACAAGAGACACGAACATCGGTTATAGGTCATTTCTATTTAATTGATTCTATACTGATATGATCATACTTTTAAAAATATTTAAAATTAGCTTTGACAGCTAATGAAAAACTTATTACAAGTGATACAGTTCAACATGACATGATGTTCGAAATTCGTGAAACTGCGCCTTTGAAACAAGTTATCGATCGAAAATTTATATATTCTGATGACTTAGCAGTTGAATAAATAGAAGTATTTCTTCTCATATCTTTCGCTCTTTCATATACAGCAGACTGTCGCTTAATTCTAAATAGAAGTTTGATGATATGCCGGGTAAAATGTTCCAAATGTTTAATTTTATGTTTATAGATGACACATTTTATCAGCTAGCGGTACTAGAAGATTTCAGAAACCTGTTTTCATGCTGCAAAATCGTCCCCTAACGATATTCATCCAACTAGTTCCTTCCCATATTGATCAATCTACCATCGTTCAGCCTATCTTTCAATGGTGATAAGTGAAACCAAACTTCAATCACGAATGTGTTGTATCAACTTATATAACATACATGCTAGACTCTAGATAAGTATTCGAATATATTCCTTTTGGCTATGAAAGAAAACACGTTTTTTCATCTATCAGAAGAAAACACGTTTTTTTATCTATCAGCTTAATTGATCAAGGCTATTAGTTTTTCAAATGTGCTAAATTCTGTTATCCGTGACTCATTGTGTATAATAAATTAATCATGCAACTCCAAGAAGAACAAATAAAACAACGAACATTATCGTGTAAGAAGCGGAAAGGAATAATGAAAGAACCAACAATCATGAAAGTAACCACGTCTAACTTCGGCCTCGCTAGCATTAAAACGCAGTATTTTGCCGCGTAATATGTTTTGTTTCCCTCCGGAAAACGTTGTATATTTTCTGCCGACCTTATCAATGTTTATCAATAGTTTCGAACAAAATATTGTCGATTACCGTGCACATTATGTTCGTTAGAGCAAGCATATTTGGTTTAAATAGTTTGCCTGTTGCTGCTAAATCCAAATAGCAACTTTATCAGATGCACACAATCTGGATGTTTGGACGTTACTAAAATATTTCACAAATTTTTTTATTTCAAAACCAACGATGCCTGAACCTTGAAATAACATTTCCAAACACATAAGGTCAAAGCAAAGATATAGATAATACATTCGCCAAAACCAAAAATCACGCTATTTGGGGGATGGATTTTTCGTTTTTTTGTCTCCAATTGCAAATTTTGTCACCACAGCCGATAGCAACTGGTTCCTGGGTTTGGTACTGAAATGCTTTGCCTTTTCCTCATTCGCTGCCTTTCTTAAATCTCTTAATATTACCTACAGCTCATTTCGGGGGATCCACAAAATCCAGTTCCATTAATGGAGATTTTTTGGCAAAAAAGATCGTGCGGTGGAAGATTTGTTTCCCTTCCTTTCCATATGGATATGGAAATGACATGTTTAACTTTCACTGGACAGAACCAACGAATAAAATCCACGACAACCACAATGACCCATGGCTCAGCTGCGCGTTGAGGCAGATCGGCGAGCGTTGAACAAGAAAGTCATGTTTTGCGAATGTAAGTCATGCTCCTCCGCCACGTGTTTAAGGATGAACAATTTAAATTTTCAAAGGATGCCCATTTTACCCAGAATATAAAGCCTCGCAAACTGTTTCCGATACTAGCGCCAACATTGCTGTAGGAATCACTTATCTGTTTGGTAGGATAAAAACTCACCGGAAAACAGTCCGTAAAGCGCAACCGCTCGCGCATTAGGTGCAGCTCCCCGACGGCCGTCGTAAACCGGAGCGGTGTCACGATCTCCTCATAGTCAGTCTTGACCGTGAACCGTCCCTGATAGCTGTCAATCGTCCCACTATGCACGCTGATCTGAAAAACGACCCACTCGCCCGGTTGCACAGTGTGACAAAAGACGAGCCCATCGAGTCGCTGTGGTCCGCAACCGCGCAGGATCACCGTAATGGTCGGAGCTCCAACGGCCGCCTCGGAAGTGATGGCGCCCTTCCAATGGATGATCGGTATCGGGACTGGATTTGGGTTACGGAACACTATCAGAGCCTCACCGATCGTTGCGATCGGTAACACTCCGAAATCGAGCTCCTGCTGGTTCCCCGTCACACCGGTCAGTTCCATTGGCGTCAGTTGTGACGCGTCCCTTACGGTCGGTGAAAGGAGTCGCTCTAACCGACCACTGTACCCAACCACGGGCAGTTCGTAGACGCTTATGTTCGTCACCAGCCGTAGCGAAGTGGAAATGGTGATGGGTTGCATATGCCTCAACGACAGAGCACGCATTCGATGGATCCTCATCAGTGTCCGCTCGTTGTTCGGTTGCAGCACGACAGGACGGAATCCTTCGAACGCCAAACAACGCGAACAGTTCTCAGGTACGCTTATATTTGTGATGGACAATGGCACGTTGAAGTAGTTGCGGATCACCAGCGGTCGTCCTCGATTGCTACCGCTCTCTTCACTGCCCTCTTCGATCTCCCATTCGTCCCCAGTGTCCTGTGGGCCCGGTCCTGGTACGGGAGGCGGCAGAAGAAACCGCAACACTTCTTCGTTGTACTGGATGCCTCCCTTTAACACCTCACCAGCGAAAGGTATGGAGTAGATGCTGGTCACAACCTTCTCCGCGCCATCTCCATCCACCTCCCCATCTCCCTCATAACCTGCACGGTGTTGGTGGCTGGTTTCCTCCTCAGACGTGCTGTGATTCACCGTGCCAGGATCATCCTGGTTGTGTTCCTGCTCATCCTGCTGATAGCCGTCTTCTTCCGCCTCTTCTTCCTCGCTCGGTTGATGATCGTCGTATGACGGGTACGACAGCGTCCGCTCAAGATTGAGCAGAATTCGGCCGCTTATATGTCGCCGACTGCTCGTCAACTTTGACCAATCGAACTCGACGTGCAGCGTTCGCTCTTCCGCCACCATCACGTGCATACAAAGCACCGATTCCATGTCGTCCGCCTGGACACCCCAGCTCTTAACCCGCACCGGTTGGATGCCGGAGTTTAGCAGATCCACACTGAGCCGGGTCACATTGGGCCCAAGCCGCAAACTTAGCCCCGACTCGCTGCCAACGACGGGCGCGGCAAGGACGGATGTGATCGACGTACGCCGTGCGAACAAGAACGACGAAGTAACGCCCAGCTCCAGGAAGGATATACGCGAGTACAGGCCCGTATCCTTCGTGATCTCCACCTCAACCGGGACAACTAGCATCTTGTCGGCGAGCGACGGGTTCGCGGTCCCGCCGGATACCTTTATGCGTACGTACGAACCGTGGGTCCCAGGTGTCCTGGCGTGAAAACGCACCCGTATGACTGTGCGCGTACTGTGCGGTGGAATTTCCCACAGTTCCAGCGGTCCTTCCTGGGTGCCGCCTGGCAGTTCGAGCTGGAAGCTGCCGTCACTGCTGTACACCTCCTCGATTTGTAGCGGCGTATCGTGGGGGTTGTATATGCTGATCTCTGGCGTGATGGTTGCATTCAGCGGAGCCTGCAAACCGACGAGCGGTCGCAACCGGTACGGGCACTCGATGCCCTCGCCCTGCACCTGGTACCGAAGCATACCGAAGGACGTGTGTATCAACAGCGAACCGTCTGCCGGGCCGAGCTTGCGTGGGAGGAACACGACGTTGAAGCTGGTGTTGCCACCGGGCGGTATCACCTTCTCCTTAAAATACGAGCTCGATAGCTCGGCCGTGCTGCCAGATATCGAGCCAAGATAGACGCTACGGTTTTTGTGCCGGTTAAAGAGCACCACTAACTGATTGTGCGGATCGCCGATCGATCGTTCGGCGAAGTTTAACAGCCGGGGCTGGAACAGCAGATGCAGAGCGGCTTCCTCGCTGAGCGTTGGCAGGACACCATCCTCGTCGAGGATGATCCCGTCGATCAGTGAGGACGCTGGTGCTGGTGCCGCCGACCTTGTGCTGGACGAGGACGTGCTGGCGGATGCGGATGTGGCTGAAGCGGACGACGCATCCTTGGATAAGGCGGCCGTTACAAGCTGAATTTGCAGAAAGTTTAGCCACAGTAAAACCGCCAGCATGAGCACCTTCTGAAGGGACAACTGTGACGTGCCACCGGAGACCACGTTCGTCCAACCGGGTCTCCCGTCACTGGTCCTGTTTCTCCTGGCAACGCCGCTGCTGCCGAAATAACTTCCATCGCCGCTGCTCGCTGTGATCATGATTTCGTGTGGCTGCTGGGTGGCTTCACTAATGCTGCCGTGCTGATGTTACCAGCCAGGAATCCGTCCCGAATGCTCGAAACACCAAAATACGCAATGAGGCTTTTCCTTTTCTTGTGTTCTCACACAACAGCTCTTCCCGGGGTCACGTATTTGTCCCCCACCACCCCCCCACGCAACGCTTACGGACGTTAACACTAAGCCACCAGCCAAGCTCTCTCCCGCGTGGATTCTATCTTTCACGGTTTTCACGATTTTCACGATACTCACGATTGGGTGTCGTTCGGTTTTTTTTTGTGCGTTCACCACACACGAACAAGTGTCGAACTGAGCAGCAGCTGCCACTCGGATGCAAGCGCGAACGACACACGCTTTGCTGCTATCATGCACAGGGCCTACTTTGTCAAGGATGCACCCGCCTTTTGGGGTTTGTTTGCTTCACACACTCACTTTTCTTCACCGCATACACACACACACACACACACACTCGCGTGCTCTTCCTTCGCAACACCGCCACCGGTTGGCGCCCTTTCCTTCGGGTGCTTCCTATTTATTTTTGTCGTTCACTTTTCACCACCCTTCGCCGTCCGTGGGTAGACCGTACCTCTTGGCAGACCGCGGCTGCCGAGTGCCTGGGGTTGAGGCTGTGCAGCTGATACGCGGTGAGGTTCGCCGCATTTGGTCGTTTGATTGCAGAGTGGCTGCTGGCGACGGCATTGGTCACGGGACAGCGACAGCAACAGAGTCATATTTTCTGCCCACTGCCGGTGATGGGGAGAAGGGGGCGCGACGACCGTGTTCCCCGGCACTCGATTCGTATCCTACGGGATGCGTTCTTTTACTTTTTGGTTACCGTTTGCCTGACAGCGCTCTGACAGGAACGTCAAACGACGGTCCGGACCACTTTTGGAGACCAGATGGCGCGGAGTCTTCTTCACGTAGCCTTGACTCCGCTAAAATGTACGCGTATCGCGACTGCAAGAGAGAAAGAGACAGACACAGCAAGAGGATAAGGAACAGAGGTGGGCAGGGAGGGACGAAAAATAAAGGGATGGAGAGGGTGGAAGGTAGGGTAACCAATGGTCAGAGTGGTAGGAGATAAAACGAAGCACAACAATCGCACGAGGTCGAAGTAACACAAATAACAGCGCACACACGCGCGCACACATGAGCTCTCGCACAGCGCACACGCCACTACTAGATCTCCAGAAGGCGTGAATTTTGTCCTTAGGAGGAAATAGTAAGCCACCATCGCCTTGGGAACGGACGGCCAAAGGCAAAACCACCTGGTTTTTCACGCGGCCCCGTTACGAGGTTACTTCGATCAACGACACAACCATCAAAAGTGCACACCACGGAGCGTAGTCGCGACCGCAGACTCACACCACCAGATCTACACTCGCGCACGCACGGCACCAGCGAAACACGCATTTTCTGAGTACACACCAACGGGCGGAACTGCCGGGACGGCCCAACGACTAGATTGGCCGCGCGTTGGAATGCTAGTTTCCTGCCGATTGACTTTTCTTCGTTTCGCACGCGTTCTCCTTGCCCTGTAGCTCACCTTCGCGACGTAAAGTATGCACCACTCGTGCACCCACCCGTGTCCGAGTCGCGCACGCCGCGCGGTCACTCCGTGTCCTTCCGATCCTACCAAGCGTAAGGGACTAACTACTTGCTGCACGATCCGTCAAGTCGGCCAAGGAACGGCCGAGCGAAATTCGTCCGGTTTATACGAGCTTCCGCAGCCACACCAACGGCTCTGTTTCCGCCAAAGCATCGGCTCTACACGGCCGACAGATTGATACTACAACTCTCACGAAGATCGACCGAGGCGACACCGAATCTAGTGGTGCTGATGTAGATTGGTATTCGCAGGAGGTGCGCACAGGGACGATTTACATTTCCGCAAATAAGTTTTAGATAAACGAGCGCGGAAAATCATCACTGATACCGTTCGTTCAGCTAGTGGTCATGGAGTGGATCGGTCCTGCTGTTTGTCTACTGTTGTAAGCAATGCCTTCTGAAGAGCCTTCTTTTGCGACACTGTTTCTTCTTCTTCCTCTCTAAGCGTAAATTCACGATATGGGAGAACTCATCTATACGGTTCCCCATTTAGTAACATGTGGGATTAATATTGGTAAAAACAAACGATTCTTTTGTGCGAACAGTAATTTAGATTACTAGCTTAGTAGATGTTTGTAATTTATAGGTAATAAAATTTAGAAACTTGATAAAAGATGTGTAAACAATTGCTATTTTTCTACCTAGCGTATGGATCGTAATCTTTTGAGAAACCTACGCGTTCACTGCACTTAGAACACAAGTTCTTCCTCGATTACTTCTTCTTCGTTTGTCGGGAGTATGTATCAGTAAAAGAGGTTTAAATTCCATTTTATATTACAAAATTGCATAAAATCGTCACTTAGAAAAATACCGACCAAAACCATCGCGCGCACACACACACTGTGGTATTTCTCAGACGTCAACTTTGACAACAATAATGGTTTTCAAAATACACTGCTGTCTAATTTATACCTGTTTGAAAATTATTATTTAATTTTCAAATGTATCAACTTTTCATTGGTACAAAAGTTTACTGCAATAGCATCAATATATACAAAGGAACAACTTTACACAAAAGTTATATAGATGAAACATTTCTAATACTACAAAAAGTAAGCATAATCAGAACGAAAATGGCATCGTAGTTAGCGATAGAAATTCCATGCTGTAATCAAAGTATTTATATTTGTTTAGCACTAGATTTGAATTATAATAAATTAAACTGTTTTATTTTTGTTTCTGATATTTTGTTAGTAATAAATCATAAGAATTGTAGACTATGGAGATACGATAGAATAGATGTATCGTTCAAGCAAAATTGATTGCAAATAAACTTGTAGTTTTTCTTCGTTTTTGCAATGTTATATTTCAATGAATGGTGATAATATTACGATAATTTATTTTAGACAAAAACTCCAACTGTATAGAAATAACTTTTTATCAAGAAATAATGTCCATTCTATGATTACCACAGTTGTATCGAGGCCATGTCTGATTAGATGTTCGTGTTGGTCCATAGCATATGGCGGACGTGTGAATCAGCTGCAGGCGTCATCCTTAGGACGCCACTTTACCATTTTCCGCGTTTTTCTTTAAGTTTGACATTTACGTAATGACGCAGAATTGTCATTAAAATTTTATTGGGGGAAGGAAAACAGTGACGCTAGTTTATATAAAAATAACTGGAAATGTATCAACCGAACAACAAATACCCCTCGGAAGACGATGGTAAGCCTTGTAATGATGATTATTTGCTCACATAAGCAATAGTTTATGGTTGTTTTTTTTTGCAGCAGACGAATATCTGATCGATCCAAAGATGGTGCAGTATCGGGATCAGTTTTGTCGCATATGTCTTATGAATTCGAAAGATTCTTTGATTCCAATATACGCTGAAATCAAGAAAATTTCGCTGTTAGAGATGTTTGTTCAACTAACCACCTTTGAGGTACGTATGAAAGGATTTACCTACGCACGTCGTTGCATATCATGCAATGCGCATTCTTTTTAGCTTGAACACAACGATGCATACCCCGGTTTTATGTGCGAGCAGTGTGTTAGCAAGCTTACGTTGGCATACAACATTCGACAGGAGTTTATCACCCAAACCGAATTGCTTCTTAAAATGACCGTCGAACAGAGAATAATGGACTACTACAAGAAATGTTTAGGCGAAACAGATGATCCTATCGATGTGAAACCAGTGGAAATAAAAGAAGAAAACGTATCTGCATTCGCAGAATCAACAAACGAAAGTGAAGTCGTGACGGAGGAACCTGTCAACATTTGGAACAACAACAACACCAACTTCGACGATTCCGATAATTACAGCGTCGAAAGCCTAGAATCTATTCCCATGCCAAAGAGACGCTACAAATCCGTAGGTAAACGCGGCCCAAACAAGAAAAAAGCTGCAACAGTGAAGAAGATAAAAGAGATAGGGGAATACAAAAATCAATACTCTTCTAACAAATGCTTTATTTGCAATCGGGAACACGAAACGATCGAGGAACGAGATGATCATTTTCGCGAGCACATTCACTTGATACCGCAGGAATGTACTGAGTGCGTCATTAATCCGAACGCTCAAGACGATTCATCTGCCGATCCGGAAAGTGGCAAACCGAAGCGAATAGTTATGAAAAGCGTAATTCAGTTGAACACACACTTAATGATGCATGAAATGCCACATAAATGTGACCAGTGTTACCGGCGATTTATGACTCCCGCTCTTCTACATCATCACATGTGGAACTACCATGGCAATTCCAAGGAAGGACTTACTTGCGAATGGTGTGGAAAACGATATTATTCCAGGCGGCCCTTTACGGAACACACTCGTCGCCATCGGTACGCGCTAACCGAAAGGTTTAAGTGTCCTACTTGTGGTCGTTCCTTCGGTACCAATGCGCTGCTGCGACGGCATATACTGGTACATACAGGAGAGAAAAATCATAAATGCACCTACTGCTCCCGAATGTTCAGCAGAAGGTGTAACTTGCTTGATCATTTGCGACTGCATACGGGCGAACGGTGTCACAAGTGTGACGAATGCGATCAAGCATTCAACACGAACGTGTCTCTACAGCGCCACAAGCAAATGGCCCACATGCCACAAACCGAACGTGATGGGAGGTCGAGAATCGACCGTAACATTTACACCCTGGAAGCTGACGGTTCCAAAATGTACCGCTGCAAGGTGCAGGGTTGTGCATTCACAAGCAAATCGAGTACAATAATGACCCAGCATAGGACTCGTCACAATAAACCGTTTGTATGTGAGGAATGCGGACAACGTTTTGTGGCGCCCAAATTCGTCCGCAAGCACATGGAATACATGCACTCGGGTAAACCAAGGAAGCGCTATCAACGATCAGCTAATTCGACGAAAAAGGACAAAGACGACGGAAACATTCTTTCCGAAGTAGAACCCACTGAGTCGAACGTTTCGGTGAAACCAAAAAGACGCATTCAGGTGTTGGATAACTCATGGGAGAAGATGAAGGACGATATTATTCGGACCGATCTTAATGCTGGTGAGCTAAACGTTGTTCGCGAATACGTTGTGGAATTCGTGGAAGACTCTAAAGCATTTGAATCTTAAGTTAGTTCAGTATAATTATACATATGGCAATTGATAATAAATACTAAGTTTAGCTTTCCATCAACTCTATTTGTAAGCAACAGTATGTTGATCATTGAAAAAATAGTTCAATCTCCTCTATAAATTAAAGACGTTATGTTTAGCTACGATTATACCGGTTCCCTTCGCCGCGACGGTGTTCGTCTTTGAATTCGTCCTTCGCACGTTGGCGCGCCAAGTACTCCTCGTCATCACATTCGACTAATTTTTCGTTCTCCTCGTCCTCACGATCTTGCTCTGCCGCGTTGTCCTGGAACACCTTATTCATGAGGGAGTTCTTGTTTACCTCCTTCATCTTTTCCGGGTCGGGGAAAATACCTTCCGCCACTCGCTGCTCGTAAAATTCGGCTACCGTCATGGTGGGGAGACTCGGATATCCCCTACCGTAGACGGCCTTCTGAACCGCGTCTCGTGTAATGATGATGGGTTTTAATGGTTTTGTAGGATGCTTTTTCACGGAGCTGCCCAACCCGCTGCTACCACCAATGTCACCGGAGTTCTCATCGGGGTGCAACTTTGCATGGGCTAAGAACTGCAACATCTGTTTTTCCTTTGCTATGCTCTCCAGTTCTTCCAGTGACTCGATAATTGCGGACTTCAGAAGCGATAGGTAAAACTCACGCTTCGTTTCCTCGTCGATCTTGTCTTCCGACTGCTCCACTACGTATCGTAGTCGCTTGATTTTTTCATTTAATTCTTTTTTTTCCTGAAATTTTCGAATTTTTTCGTTCCTCTCCTGACCCATGCGCTGTAACTCGCGTATTTTATCGCTCTGTATACCGGTCACAACCGCCAGCTCGCCGGAAGCATCATCTTCGTCTGGTTTTTCGTACAAGCGGTAGCTCTCACAGCGTGTTAAAAAGTCTCTGGATAAGTATAACGATCGGATCAGGCCATGTCGCATAAATTGAACGATAGCAACTTACTTAAAGTATACTTCCGCTACCTCAACGACCTCTCCACGGTTTGCATTGCATAGTCGCATGGTTAGATTCCCAAGAAAAAACGGTAGCAAGAAGTATCGCATGTTTTCGGTCGGTACTTCTTCGTGTGTTTCGTTGCTGCTGAACATCCCGACCAGACTAACCAGGCGGGTGGCATCCTCGAATAATCCAATAGTTTTCTTTACTGCTACCTGTGGGAATACCAAATCAAATGCATGGTAGGCGATTTTTTTTGTGATTGATGTAAGCAGTATCCGAAACATACCTGAAATTCGGGGGCATTTGAAGGAATCGCTGCATTTTCGTCCAACCGGTTCATCGACGTATAAGCATCATCAAAAATTTCTGATAGCTTACGATCAAGCGGTATCTCGTTCGTTGTTTCAGACATTTTACACTACAGTAATTTCTTGTAAAATATGAAGCTTTTAAATTTTATACCTTACCGCGAATTTTGTTTCTATAATGACGACTTGCCGGAGTTTTTTCTTTTAATCTGTCAACAATATGCAAGGTTGCTACATCATTCAAAGTGTTTGATTTTACCCATTTACCTGGTAGACGAGAGCAGGGGGAATTTTACCTAGCCTGTTAGTGTATACATGTCAGAAGTGTTTACGTTGTTTAATTTATGTACGCAAAAATGGAAACGCTCGAGGAAGGTACGTTTTGTTAGAACCGAAGCCAAAAGCTCGTAAAATATGTGGGTAATTGTGTACACTTTTCAACAGATGATCTATCTACTTCCTGTCCCATGGAGTCGCATCAGAAAACTCCGGAAAAATCTGTGCTGCAGCGGTTCTGTCGTTTGTGCATGCGAGAACGCCCGTCGCTTTTGCCATTTCACGCGAAGTTGCGAGACATTAGCCTTGCCGATATGCTGGAACGAATATTGGGTGCATTTAAGATAAAAAAATCGACCAACTTACCCGACAGAGTCTGCATGAGTTGTGTGACCAAGTTGGACTATGCCTATAATGTGCAGAAAGAGTTTGTTCGTAACGAGCACCGGTTGAGGCATCACATTCAGCACGGGGCTTTGCTGGAGAAGTTGTTCGTGTTCCAAACGCAAGCTATCGCAGTAAAGGAAAGCTATGCGGAGCAAATTCTGGCAGAATGTGGTGATGGACTGCTAGCCGAGAAGATAACGGTCGACCAGGCACACGAGGTGCCCGATATGCCTAAAGCGGAATCGGAAGCGGCCACAACGTTTAAATCTATGGTACCGCCTGGCGGGTGGGCAGTGATGGCTTGCGATTGTCGCGACAAATCGGCAGCTAGTTCTAAGCGCAAACGAACTAGCAAAACGATACGTTCTCCGAAGCGAAAGCTACGAAGCCGGCAGATTCTACGACAGGCAATCGCGGCCGAAAATCCTAGTGGCAAGACCAAAGCTTTAATCGATCCTTTGAAATGTTACATATGTGATACGGTCACTGAAAGCGAAGACGCGCTAAGGGATCATTTAGTGGTGCATTCGGATATGCTGCCACACACCTGCACAATATGCTATCCGGAGGGTGCGGAGAGCAAGGAGTCCAACCCTGTCACTTCCTTGGTAATGTTGCAGCGGCACTACCGGATGCATACTTACCCGCTGAAGTGTCCGCACTGTCCGCAACGGTTCCAGTTGTATACTTCCGTGTACGCCCATGTGCGCTATCGGCACGAGTCGTTCGACAACCCCGAAGGTTACACGTGTCACGTTTGTGGGATCACGATGCGGTACCGGCCGTCGTTCATGTATCATATGCGAATCCACTACCACGAGAGGATGGGCACGTTCCGGTGTCAGTATTGTGATCGTGTGTTCGGCACGCGACCACGCCTCGATCGCCATGAGCGGACGCATACCGGAGAACGCCCGTACGCGTGTCACCTTTGCACGAAAACGTTTGCTCATTCGGGGCAGCTGACGACGCACATATCGCGCCACAACAACGAACGGGGCCATCAGTGCGAACAGTGTGGCAAAGCGTTCTTCAACAAAGCCATGCTTCGGCAGCATCAGGAAACGCACGAAACGGCTGAATCCCGAAAAAGTAACACGAAATCACGCCAACGTCCCTGTCCTCACCCGGGATGTACACACGTGGCCATGACTTACCAGGCATACTACATGCATCGGCTTCGCCACGACATGGCGCATAGGTGCGAGGAATGTGGAAAACGCTTTGCACGACAGTGCGAGGTGAGGCGACATCGTCGCATTTACCATTCGGCGGAACACCCCTTCAAATGCGAGGCGTGTGCTAAGACCTTTGTAAGCTCGCAGAGCTACAGGGAGCACATGGATTCCCATGCCAACGTGCGCCGGTACGAATGTGATATTTGTGATAAAAAATTTGTGCGACGCCGCAATCTGGTAAACCATCGAATGTCCCATACAAACAATCGTCCATATCAATGCGGAGATTGCAACACCACGTTCAAGTACAAGAGCGACTACAATCGACACCGGAAAGATAAACATGAGCAGGTGGAGCTGGACGATACGCTGGCGGGGACTGAAGACGAGACGGTTAACGAAATCGTGCTCATTGCCGAGGATCCGATTATGGATGGAATTCTGGAAGAAAGTGTTCAACGGAGCCTGTTGTCCAAGGAAGAAATTGAACTTGATAGTTCATATGGCGAAGTAATTGAAACAGTCGAAGAATCGATTGTTGCCGAACAACCATTAGTCACTATCGGAATCGACCAAGTGACTAAAGAAGAATATATTATCGAGTACATAAACCATGAATAATGATTTGAAACTCAAATTTTGAACAGTAAATATAATTAAGTTCGAAATATTGTCCACGCATCACTAAGTTGATATTTTAATAATACACATACGCGTAATACAATTGTTACAATTACATGTTGTTTAATTACGATTATTTAGCTTTAATCTGCTCATAACTGTGATATGGTCAGGTTATTAATTGAGTTTGTAGCTAGAGGAGGGAGTCTAGCATAGCCCTTTTAAAAAACTGTAATCTTGTAAATTTTGGCAATCAATAGTTGCATGGTAAAGGACACGTTTATATTTCAGTTATGCCAAAATGTATTCAATTACAAAAACAAGTTAAGATAAATGGCATGGACTATGCCTATAATTCCACTCAATAGATTTCTAATATCTTCTATAGTTAACAGAAACCTATTTACTTACTAAAGTAGAATATTGTACGTAATTTCAAATTATATTGTTGATTTTCAGTTTAGGGAATGCCTGTTTTAGTCGTTTGGCAACACTGCCTTGAATGTCAAATCTAGGCGACAAGATTGTTAAAAGATGCGTCTATCCAGTGTTTGGGAAATATAATACACTTTCTTTAAACAACAATTATCAATTAACAAATAACATTTCCATACGGATTACATCTTTCGTTTTACGGCTGCCTTAATCTGCTACGAAAGATGGAAGAAGACATCTCATTAAATAAGGGCAACACATCCATCTCGTTGAAGGAACAGCCGACTACTGATGGCACGGTTGATGACGAAGGTAAGTCGCAAATGTAACCTCCATAGTGCGGCGTAGCTCAGATAGGGCTTGTTGTGAACCTTATCCATTCGCTATTGAATTGGCAAACTTCTTTCCGTTGGCAGTTACTTCATCGGATTGCTTTTGCCGAATATGCTTGCTAAAGCACCCAAATCTAGTCTCATTAATGGAACGAATCGATGGCGTGATGATACCAGAGATGCTGTACAAACTTTGTGGTCGCCAGATTGAGGTCCAAGAAGGCTATCCCAAGAGCATCTGCCAGCGCTGCCTGTGTCTGTTAGATTGTGCTTTTAAATTTCTCAACGAGTTTCACCAACAAGATGAGCGGTTGCGAAGCTTCTATTGGAGCGGCTCCGTACTGAAACGACTGCAGGAGTATCGCGACGAAGGAATACAAACTGTCGAAACCCGGATGGAAAATCTAATGGCCCGCAATCGTAACCTGTTTCTACCGACAAGCAAGGAGACTAGCAATAAAACGACGAGTACCAACCTCGCACCGGAGTTGATTGATGCGAGTACCAGCACCGAGTTGCCGGTGGTGGAGGAATTAGTTGTGGCCCATGTCAAAACGGAAACTGCTCAGGAGAACGACCTGCTGATAGACTACGTAATTGAGGAAGATGAAGAGGCATCTTTCAGCGATGCTAACCTTTCATGCGCCGATGCAATTGAGTTACCGATGAAAGAGGAACATCTATTGGCTATGAAGATAGACGTTCTGGAGCCACTAGAACTGGACGAAGATGCACCATTTATAGTAGAAAAAAAGGAAAGAAGAAAAGTTCGTACGAGGGCGGGTCCTACCAGGACATCCAGCCGTTGGAGAGCGGCCCGTGCCAAGGCATCGAAAGTAGAGCCAGAGGACACCGCACCCACAGAATCGGACGAACTGTCGCAAGGCCAGGACTTCAAAGAACGTTATGAGAATAGCGAGCACGATCAGGAGGAGCTGGACGAAAGTCCGAACGCAATCGACCATCTGCGTTGTTACATATGTGACCACGTGGAGAAAACAGAAGACCTGCTGGAACAGCACCTCGACTTGCACAGTGTAATGCTGCCGTTCGATTGCACTACTTGCTTGCTTGAGGGTGCAGTACCCCGCACGATTAAGACAATAAATTCTCTGCACAACCATTTTCGTTCGCATCAGTTCCCGTTCCGGTGCGCTCAGTGCGGTAAACGCTTTCTACGCAAGGTACATTTGCAAGCCCACGAGGAGGGTCACAAAAACGAGCTATTCGTGTGCGACGAGTGCGGTCGACAGTTTACCCACAGAAAAACTTGGCAAAATCACGTCAAGCGCCATTCGGCGGTCCGAACGGAGGAGTATAAATGCAAATACTGCAACAAGGTCTTCGGTAACAACCCTCGACTAGAGCGGCACATCCGTTTGCACACGGGTGAGCGGCCGTACGGTTGTAAATACTGCGTAAAGCGTTTTTATGATCGTCACCAGTTGCAGTGTCACACTGAAAGGCATTTCCGCGACTTGGAGTGCGCCTGCGACACGTGTGGGAAATCTTTCTCGGGCGTTAAGAAGCTAGAAGAGCATAAGGTGCAGGAACACCTACGCGGTGCAGAGCTGGAGGAGTTCTTGGCAAAGCAAACCAAAACTGCACGGCGTGTAAGCAAACTGAAGGACACACATTGTCCATTCCCAGATTGCGACTACGTGGCGAACACATACGGAGCGATGTACGTGCACAAGCGCACCAAGCATCAACCGGTACACCAATGCGATATGTGCCACAAATCGTTCGCTTTTTTGAATCAGCTGAACGTGCACATGAAGCTGCATACGGGCGAGAAGCCGTTTTGCTGTGAAATTTGTGGACGCAGCTTCCGGCGTGGATTCAGTTATCGGGAGCACATGGAAATGCACAACACGGACACGAACTTTAACTGTCCGACGTGCAACAAGAGCTTCAAGCGGCCTCGATATCTGCAGGCACATATCCTAACGCACACCTCTGTGCGGAAGTTTTCATGCGAAATATGTAACAACTGTTACAAAACGAATGGAGAATTGAAGAAGCATAACCGGAACAAACACGGTTTAGAGATAACGGAGGAAATGACGGAGACAACCGTAGATGTCGATGATGTGTCTGTAGCTTATGTGGTGGAATACGTTTAGAGTTACCAAAAATGGGGTCAAAAGTAAGGAAACGATATACATTCTTTGTTTGGCTTCACATTCTTACGGTAACTATTAGGCTGATATTAAAAAAAAAACATTAGTTAGCACATACATAAGAATAACACGGATTCAAACGTATTCGATTAAGCATTATTAGATCATAATCAGAGATATCTAATTTCATTCTAGCAGTTCGAACCATATGCCGGTAAAAATAATTTGAAACTCGATTGAAATTAGTTTCAATCTTAGGCTCATGTAACAGATTAGTTTTCGTTGTGTCTCACAATTTATATTGAAATATATCATTATCCTTACTTATCATTTCTTCCTATTAGTTAACACTAAACAGATTATACATCCATTAGTTCAATGAATTTTTAAAGAAAGAAAATTATTAAACACGTATTAAAGATGCAAAATAAAATCTGTAAATTGGTTTATTGTAGAGCCCCCCGGCAGAATGTGTATTAAGGAACGCGCTTCCCAATCGGACAATTATGCTATAAGGCCAACGGACAGCAACGCCGTGGCTAAGATATTTCTTCTCCCTCCTCCACTCAACTATTCGTTCTTAACGCGACTGAGTGCAACGTAGCTAATCTTCGTTGCCAAATCGAAATATCCAATAGGACCCTTATGACAATCGGCACATATGAGATACTTTTTATCGTTCACCGTGTTCGTGAAGCCTATGTTTTCAAACGTGTATATATCCGTTACCTCCCAAAAATGTCTCAATGTTTCTTTTGTGTCGTCCTTCTCTTTACAACCTTCCATAGGTAGCTCGAACTAAAAAGTGATGATGTTTGTATGTTAGCCTAAAAATGATCATGAAATATAAAAACATTACAGTACCTCAGTGTTCACGAATTCGGCGTTTGTCGGTTTTAGAATGAGTGAGTCACAGTGACAGCATTTTACGTTTGTTTTATTTCTGGCATGTTCGTCTTGCAGTTCAGAATAATCTGAAGATGTTAGGTCGCTAGCCATTGCCGGTTCTTAGTGGATTGTACTCTACACTGAATATTTTCGTTATCAACAGCAACTTTTTCGACTGAACGGAACTGTGTGGAAGTAATCAAAGCAAATGTCAAAACAAAAACAAGTCCTATTAATTCAATGTGACAGTTGATAGTACTCCTTATTGAAAACTAAAAAAGTGTATACTAATTTCGGTTTTTAATTTTGAAACAATTAAAATATAAGTGAAAATATTCACAAGGTACTGAATTGCATGGGTTACGTGAGAGAAATGAAAAGGATAAAAGAAAAAAGAAGAGTGCTTGTTTTTGGGTTAATTTTGCAACATTTCCACTGTACTCGCTTTTGCATGATTCCGAGCGTATGCAAAATGAATATGTAAAATTAATTATGCACCGATCAAACTTTAATCTCTTATATATGTACATATAATGCTAAAGAGAATACATTTTTTTCACTTTATTAAACATTTTTAGTTTTGTACAGACAAATAATACTACTTTAAACTTAGGTTCATATTATATCTTTACACTAAATCATATTAGTTTAAAAATAATACACCATCACTCATACATCCTTTGTATACGTTGCAGAATATTCAAAGAAATCATGATTAGATGCATGAGCCTTTTAGATAGGGAGCCGTGTCTATTTATTTAAAGGAATGTGCCACAATACTTTAAATCAGCTGATCGTGATTTTTTTAAGATAAGATTTTGATAAGATGCCTTTGTGCGTTGAAAACATGCTTGAATATATAATACACCAGACGTGTATCGAGGTAGTTCTCCTATCTGGTTGGTTTATTATTAAATATAGTTATAAAATTACGGTAATTTGTTCCGCAAAAAACTGTAATGTTTATAACGAGACTCGCAAGTGAAACGTCTTTGACATTTCTGACGTATGGTATTAACATTAAATTAACTTGATAAATTCTTATGATAAATGAAACGTTTGAATAAATTTCAATTCAAAACTGAGGTGTGTTGTAAGGATTACAGCATCCGTTGACTGTATCCTTTTTCATAGTTCACTTAAATGGCATATCCTGAGTGTACCTCCCTTCTTAAACTAATGCTATATTATACTTAACTATTGCTATAAAAATATTTCTACAATGTATTACGATTACTATAAGTAGTTATCGCTATTTATAATCTGTACAAACGCAGCAGAATTTGGCAACGACATTTTAACATATATCTTTGAATTTGATGCATTGGATTTGAAAATATGCATATTTTTTTCTGAGTCCTGCACTTATAAAAATTAAATTTTTGCGTTCCTATGATTATAAAACATAGATTGGTACGGTTGAAAGATAAATAAAACTAACTTGCCATAGCACCAAAAATGTTAGATAGCTCATGAAAATGAGTAAAATATATGCATTTTTCAGATCATTGTCATATTAGTAACTTGCTTTACCATTTTACAAACCAAAATGAGGGTGACTTATTCAAACCCCAAAAGGATAACTTTGTGTTGATTTTTGCTAACTATCGGTTGATATTTTTTTGGAGCGGAGTCACAGTTAATGGCGAGAACTATTCGACGGAACTATGCATTTTGATTTTGTGAGTCTTTACACTGGTCTTTGTAGTAAAATTTCTATCACATATATTGCAACGGAATGCTCCGCGGTGAGCAGCGATATGCTCGCTCGCTTTATATTTCATGATCATTTTCTTGCACACTGGACACGGCGTGAACGTGTGTTTGCGCTGGTGTACCTTCAATTGTTTTAGATTTATGAATGATCGGTCACATTGGTCGCAATCCTCAATTGCAGCTGCTTCATGTATATTGGAGGGTGCGTGCACTAACATGTGATGGGACTGCAAATTGCACTTCTTTTTGAACATTTTTTTGCACGTTTCACACTGGAATCCTTTGTGGGCCTCAATATGTTCCTTCATTTTGAATCTTACGATCATTTTCGCACAAATTGGACAGGGAGCTAGCACGTGAATGCGGCTGTGTATTTTAAGCTGCGTATTGTTATTGAACAATCGATTACACTGATTGCATTGGAGCTTTTCGTGGTCTAATTCATCTGCAGCATGCAGCAAACTGCTGTGCGTCTTCAAACTAAACTTTGTTGCGAAGGTTTTATCACATATATCGCAGCGATGCGCACCCATATGGGTTATCATATGCTCCTTGATTTTATGTTTCGCGATTATTTTTTTACAGATCGTACATTCAACGCCGTTGTCATGTATCGTTTTTTTCTTTTCTTGCTTTAGGAGAGGATAGGATAGAAGAGGGTTCTTAATATCATTTACATTGTTTTCCATACACAACGAAGCTTCACTACAGGCAATATTCGCAGTGTCTGTAGGTAGATTATCTTCGGAAATATCACATCGATCGATGGGAATTATCTCATACTTTTCGCATTGAAAAAATTCAAAGACCTCATTTTTAATGGTCAATTCTTCGTCTGGATTTTCTGCAGCTCCATTGGATACATGTGCTGCTTGCTGATGTTCTTTATATGGTTCATAGTTACCGGCGTTCTCGAAGGGATCGTCGTCATAATAGTTGTCGGGAAAATAGTTCTTAAACGTACCTTGCCTCGACTGGTCAGAAATCATATGTTCTGTTGCATGATCCGTGTCGGCACTATGATCCAACGGTTCTTTCTTGATGATGTCGACAAAATCAAGAGCTGGGGTTTCCGCAATGTAAAGGGGATTTTCAACGGTCGCGTTCCATTGTTGCTGTAATTTCTCTTGATTTTGTTCCACCTGTAGACTGTAGCTGTGGAAGCTCCATACAGTAGCTGTACACTGTGTGCATACATTATTTGACAAGCCATTGGCTTGTTTTACCTGTAAGAAGAGTAAGAGAGAACGGTTGCTAAAAGGAACTTATACTAAAAGGCATCAAAGTCTTGCCTAAGTAGATATTTAAATGTAAAATATTACCTGAAACGAAAATACACGCTCGATTACGTTGCGGAACGTGCCTTCCACTAAGGATGAGCCATGTTCACCGATCTGCCCAAGGCAAAATCTACATGTCGGGGTACTCATTGCAGAGGATCAGATTGTTTGAAACGAATAGTCTATACCAGTATCCTAGTGGGAATGTTGGGTGAGAATTAAAAATTATGCACTGAAAAGAGCCGCCGCTACTTTGTTTTCCAAGGTTAACTAGCCACTTTGATTACAAAAAATGTAAAAATAAGACAATGTTAAACGACTATAATGTGGCGTTCTTTTTGAACGATATAATGGCTACAGAATGTCACGAAATATAACGACAAACAGGTGCTCTAATCAGCGTCACTGATTTTAGGAGATTTTCCAAAGAAAACTATTTTTTCGCACTCGTCTCTAACGTTATTAATCAAACAATATAAGCGCACAATATCAATGAAAAGGAAGTTTGATCTCGAGTTATCGTACCAGCTTGTATTAGCGTGCCTACAGTATCATCTTGTATTAGTGTACCGTCGTACCTTAGGTTACATGAATATCGGTACAAACGAACTGGTCCAATTTCTTTCCAAGTCCAGGGAAAAACTCAAACGAATAGGCGTATTTGCGCCAAGCGTGCACAACATAGTGAAGAAATTGTACATAAAAACAACCTTAAATCACTTTAATAATAGTACACGAGCGAGTTGTTTACTGTTTTCTTGCGGTATCCATGAAAATCAATAAAAATACACATCTAAGAGCCGCCAATAGATCGCATCTAAATCGTATAATGTTTGACATTTGTAGCCTGAATAGCTGGTTGTGAAATATTTCATTTGTTGTGGCATTTGACATTAGTGATCAAAAATGAATCAAAAACTTGAAATTACTGATCAAAACAATCAGTGAAATATTTTATGAAAAATTGCTGTGAGAAGCCCATCGGCTCACGGTGGTGAGAAGATGATCTGCTCACTATGGTGAGTACACGGTCGTCTCACGACTGTGATCCGATCGTCTCACCACGGCAGAAAGCGGTAACCTCCTGGTGTCCTGCGACCCTGTTACAAATGTCGAAAATTTTAGCTCGCCGGCGTGCACCGTTTTTTCGCGTTCGACGCTCATTTCGCAATTTGAAACGGCGGAGCCTAGTATTCAATCTGGGCTTATAAAAGCGCTGTTAGGCATGTGATATTCATTGAAAATGTACTTTATTTAGATAAAAAGATTATATTATAATAAAAAACACAGGCATTGGAATTATTTTTGAAAAGTATTTATTTTATACGTAGATTCTAAAGGAAGAAACCCTATTTTTAACAGATTTATTTTAGATTCATAGTTTATTCTACAAACTTTCTTTAAGAAGGCATTGCAAGAAATAGTTGATACGTATTAATAGTTTGAAGCTTCTTGTTTGATTTTTTTTTCATAGATTACACTTTGATTCTGAAAACATCGATCAGAATGCTGTATTCAATCCCTTGTCATCGAAATAATCGGCTTAGAAGGAAACGTACGGCTGATGAATTCGAACCAGCAGGTCAGATTTTATTGGCATGTTACAGATTTAGTTGAAACGGATAAACTTTCCTTGCCCTTTGAGCCATCCGACCGCCGGATAGCTAATGGCAAGCGTTTAAAACATCATCCTTTCCATGGTGTATCGGTAAGAACGTTGACTTATTATTACTCCTGCAGCTGGGCGTTTGTGGCTAGTTATTGGAACTATCGGAAAGAGTTAGGAAACTGTGGAGAACGCGACTAAACACAACTACTACACGCTCCTACGTTCGTTTTCAACAGGTTAATATAATACGTTGCTCGGGCGAGCCGCCACTACACCAAATTTCCAGAGTTTCACCACGTGCCGAAGGGCACGTGCTCGGTCACATACGCGCTACGTCGTCTCTTTCTGATACCAGCGTGTAAGGATGCGCGTTTCGTTGGCATGTTATCTGAGATGGAGCCGTGCTGGGAGCCGCCAGAGCGTGGCCACTAATAATGGCTGCATCAGCACGATTTCGATTCGATTCTGCGGCCGTTGTTAATCAGAGAACAAACCCGGTTACATACGATGATACGGCTGCACCATCCTAGGGGTTAGTGTATAAACTTTAACACGCGTTTCGGTTAGCACATTGACCATGCCTCTCCAACAACAGAACGTCCACATTCGTCTAGCAGAGCCACCGGGCGCGACCGGTTAAATGTATCGCGATTAATATTAATTGACGCACTTAAACTATCAGAAAAGTTGAGCCGCGTAAAGTCACCATTGGCGGTGTGAATAGAGCATACACTAGCGATCGCGGCACGAATGCTGAACTTTACAGGTTGGCATCGCGGAAGTCAAATTTGTGCTGTTGATTGTACCCAATTTAAAAAAAAACAGACTCTCACATCGTAAAACGCGTCCTTAGTTAATGTAAACGATAATAAACGTAAAAAACGCAGACCAACACAAAATTAGCTGTCCATTTTGTGTCCCTCCTCCCCGAGGACACTTGTGCGTGTTTTGTGCGGTGGAGCCTTTTCGAGACGCCTGTACCAAGGCGATAAGTCGCACGTAAGGAAGACAGTTAAACTGCAAGATAAGTAAAATCGTAGCCAGAGCATTCCACCGTCCGGGTGTTCCTAACCGAACAGCTTATCGAAGCACTGATGGCAGTAGGGTTTGTCGTTCTGCTCCTTGAAGGTCCCCTTGTTCAGCTGCTTCAGACAGAAGGCACACACGAAGTGCTCCGGGTGGAATTTCTTGAACATGGCCGTAATGCAGCGGCCGGTGATCGGTTTGGAGCATCCGGCACAAAGTGATCCTCGTTTCGCGTGGTAATGCGTCTCGCAGTACGGCAATCCTTCGTGGTCAAAGAACGACCCACCGTGGAACGGTTCGCGGCAGTCCTGCGAAAAGGAAAACAAAGAAACGGTATTGGGGGAGGCATTAATAATCTTCAATTAGGCCACCGCGCTCTGTTTGATGATGATATCTCGTTAGTTGGTTCGTTGATTATGGCGGTACGTGAGTGAAGAAACGTTTGCCGTGAAGAGGAGCTCGTTTCACGTTAATTAAAATTGGATTGAAATCGACCGTCGTACCGATTGGCAGCTGGTTGGGAAATAATACTTTGTATGAACGCGATCATCGTTCATATGGGCAGATCAAATAGAGGTTTTCTTTTGAAGAGTTGTGCGAGTGGTTTCCAGATTACGATCTCTTAACTGTTTTCCTTAGTTTAAACGCTTTCTGTCCTATTCGTCCAACTAGCTCATCAAACTCCATATCTTACATTGTGATCCGAATCGCAGATTGAGCTCGTATGAAAAAAAATATAAACACCCGAAGAAGCGATCGGTTGAAAACCAACGCGTTTTCTCGTTCTGCTGCCGTTACTGCTAATCCATTCAGGCGTGTCTGTCCTGCGCCAGTTAATCGCAATGCTTTTAACCTAACGCGACCCTGCCACCGTTTCGTAAACGATGTCAGCAGGTCACCATGTTCGACCTGGTACGCCTACTTGAGCGTCAGCGAAAGACCCTTCGAGTGTCGTCTCCTGCCACAACCGGAAGGACGTTCGACAACACCGCCAACCGGTGCCAGTGCGCGGACACGTGTGGTACGCATCGTCCCATCGGAAATGATGGATGATGATCTACGAGGGCACGAGAAGAGTTCCAAAATAAATGACCAAAAGGCGCGTCCTTTCGTTTACGCTAGCCAACTAATGCCACGATCGGGTGCGATGTGGCGATGAGGCGACAGAAAAGGTAAGCCAAATATGAGAACAAGAATTAAACAGAAACCAAGAGAAAAAAAGCATCTCCTTTCGGCTATAAATATGCCGTCGTGCCCAACCTGCACCTGAATGGAGCGTGTCCATTTTTATGTAAAAGAATTTGCATTTTGCTTTCCGTTAGGTACATTTGCATTTGTGTTTCGATTCTCGTTTGCCAATGTTTGAACTGACGAAATTTGTTCAGTGCGAAAGATCTAACGAATTTCTTTTCAAGCTTCCACTTCGATTCAGGGTATAGTTTCCGTTGGCCACTTTTCAAAAGTCGGAAGTTGTCAACACGTGTGCTGTTCAGTACCGTGGGTGTCCTTTTTTAGTGACAAGGGCGTTGTTTTTGGGGTCGAATCAGATTGTGAAGAAAAAAAAAACATTACCGTTCCGTTGTGACTGGGAACGTGAGAAGTTTGTGTTGTTTTGATGTTCGAAGGTCAGTTGAGAAATTACGAATTTCGTTTCTAGCATGGCCCCTTCTCTAGTCAATGTCTTCAAAGTGGTCTAGGGATTTTGTGTCATTTTGCTCCTCCGTCACCATGGCATCAACCGCTGTTTTGGTAGCGCAACTGTTGCGGTTCTGTTAAATACATTTCGTCGTAACAAAAATGAAAGATCACATTGCAAAAAAAAGGTGACTAGATCGCGGATTGACGTCCCATAACTCCACTCCCGGTGCCATGGAAATCAAATATGACACGTCGTGCGTGAGTGTGTGTCAGTAGCCATTCGCCAGACATACATGCGAATTATTTACATTCCATTGAACAAGGTGCGAGAAACGCGCCGGATGATGTTCACCAGCCATTTTTCTTCGCCATGAATGAGTACGATGACCGTGAAAGCCCTCAAACGAAGGCCACAAGCGGTATTTCGATAACGTTTCGTTATCGGATCAATTTTAGCCATCTTCTAGCGATTTCCTACATCGTCTTGAATGCGAAAGCAGCTAAAATTTATCCCACCAGAGGTGACATAATACGATCGCACCCGTCCGCGTGTTCGCGTCCCGTCCATTCAGTGACTTTGTGTCCAGTAAGTCAGTCCTGCTCAAGCCTGCGCTCTGGGCAATGTGTGCCGTAAAAATTCTCATCAAACGGCCACCAACTGATCGGCGCTGATGCATTTAATGGAAACCGTGTACGAGCGAGAGGGAACGTTCCAAAATTAGATCCCTGCCATTACCAGCCGCTTAGCCGGAGACGTTCCGGGGCGGAAAAGCGCCGGCCTCCATTTCGTCAACTCGCGCCGTTAAGCGATGCGCGAGGAAACGACTCCACTGCTGCTGGCCAGCAGGCAGTAGAGTTCATTTCTTGCTTCACGGGTTTACATCATGCCATTCCTAGCATGGAACACGACACCGGACGGCCGGGCTGTGACGGTCATGGTTCGGGGTGAGATTTCATGCAAGCTTAACCCGAGAGAGAGCGAGAAAAAGAGAGCAAGAGAATACACAACACCCGCGCAAAAAACCACCCGAGTCGTGAGGTGCGAAATGGAGGCGGCTGGTGGCTGGTACCGATATTCCATCACCGGAATAAATACTAGCAAAACCAAACCCGACCAATGCGCGTACGCTAGGGCAGGATCGTGACGTCACCGAAACCGGATGATGTCACCCTGTGGTGAATGAGCCAAACCAAAAACGGTTTTGCGTGAGAGAGCGTGAAAAAAAGGGCCAGATCCCGTACGCGTGCACGTGCGCCTCTCAAGGACGACTGACGACAGGAGCACCGCTCGAACGCAAAGCCCTGCACGACGCGTGGTGTGTGTCTTTTTAGTTTTGTTGTGTTTGGTTTTTTGTTTTGTTTTGTTTTTTTTTTGTGTTTGTTTATTATCGTCTTCTTTTATCGCTCTTTATTTACAATATACATTTATAATATATTTATATAAGATTCGATAGGGCGCGAGAGGGTGTGTTGTGGTGTGAAATGAGCGGAAAATGTCGGTTTAAGCGTCTCGTACATACGCGTCACTAAACTATCTCTCGCCGTGTCTCGTGTTTCTTTCCGAAAGGTCCGAAAGGTTGCATCCGCGTGCGAGATACTACAAATGTCTTGTGGGTCGGTGCCGGTGGCATTGCGCAAAACGTTTCCACCGTTTCCGATGGGCATCATTTCCGTTTGCGCGCGGCGCCCATTTGTCTTGTCATGTTTAAGGACTTTTCGCCGAATGAGTGAACGAAATGGAAAGAGCAAAACAAAAAACGAGAGCACACCCCGAAGAAGCGTCTAGCGAGCTCCGTAGGACACCGGCTAAACGTGACCTCGGGCAAAACGTGAATGAGCAGATGGGGTGGGATGGGGGGAAAAAAAGCTGAAAAAAATGAACAGATCCTTGCCACGGAAGGGCGCCCGCTCTCGACACATTATATGCCAAATCGCGGCCGCGACCAGTGGGGCTGAAAATAGCCGTGCATTCGTGCGGCTCTTGGGACGAACGCAAAAAAAAAAACGCTGGGAAAAGCTGCGTTGGGTTGCGTGGAAAATAAAGAAAAGAATTAGGTCATCAGCGTGCGGGGGCGGGCCTCTGCAGCAGCATCGCAGGACGGATGGGCGGTGATCGTCGTGCAAGCCGACGTTGCCGTGTGCGTTGGTCGATTGATCTACCAGGATCGTACAAGGGTGCGCCATTGACAGGTGCCTTGCGTGCGCCTGCCCAGTGATGGTGGTTTTGCAGCGCAGCGTTGATGGAGTCTTAACCGGCGGTGGTGGTGTGGGCCTATTTTTAACCCTCACCTCAACGACGACCAAACAACCCGTGGTAAACGGTTTGCAAGCGGTGCCGCTTTTATCTTTCCAACCAGACGCAAAGCTTCCTAGTCCGATCCATTCGACCAACGGCACCACGTGCGTGTGCTCACGCGCCCAACAAAATCGCCACCTCTGTAGCCACGGGGATGCTACCTGGCCGTGGCCAACCGGGACCACGTCTAATCGTCCTCATCCGCACCGGCACACCCGGGACAGACGGGTTTGCCTTCCATCGCGTAGAACGATTTGCCGGTGACGGGTTTCGAGCAGTCCTATAAATAAAATCGATTACTGACGATCACGAGAGCGACCGGTAGAACACGCCGTGTCCTGTCGCGGGTTGCCTGGAAAATGCGTGAAAAACCTCCCCCTCCCCCCTCCTTTCCCCTAAGATGCAGCCGGAAAACCCCGGGCGCACACTTACCCGGCAAACGAAGCAATCCGGATGCCACTGGCTGTTCAGGGCGGAGATGTAGTTCTCCATGATGGCCCGGTTGCACCCGTTACACTTCGGGGCGAACATGTCGAAGTAATCGTTGCGACAGTACGGCTTGCCATCGCGCTCATGGAACCCATCTTCGCCGAACTGCTGGCCACACTGGGCGCAGAAAAAGTGCTCCGTGTGCCACGTTTTCTCCAGTGCCGTCACGCATTTCTGTGGGAAAAAAGGTGTGTGGATTAGAATCAAGAGTCGACAAACGACAAACAAACACGTACATCCAAAATCGGCCCATTGCAGTACGCGCACCGTGGGCTGAACAGGTTGTGATAATCCGTCTCGCAGTACGGGTTGCCATCGCGCTCGAAGAAGTTGCGCGTGCCGAGCTCCTGATTGCAGTGGCTGCACGTGAAGTGCTCCGGATGCCACGTTTTACCGAGTGCCGTGATGACCTGACCGACGATCGGTTTGTCGCACGCGTTACAGCATCCCTTCTGCGTGGTGTTCACACCCTGGCGGCTCATGTCGGCGGTGAGATTGCCGAGCATAGAATCGAGCTGGTCGGACGACGGTGGCAGCTGCTCGGTGGTCGAAACCGTCGTCAGCGTGCTCTGGTAGTGCGATGTGCCCTGGTTCGGTTTGGCGTAATCCGTCACCGACTGGTGCTGGTGCGATGATCCGGCGCTGATCTGTGGAGGGCAGATACGAGATGGAAAAGAATCCTTTTATGGTTTCCGAGTTGCTAGAGGCTTTCGCACGTAAATCCCCTGGTGTCGCTGGATGTCCTGCGATGGACGAACCTTCTTCCAGATGCAACGGTGTCGCCGAAGGGCAATAAACTAAATTCGAGAAGAAATTGAACGACTTGAAGCGGTGCTCGACGGTGCTGACTGCGAGCTAAGGATAGGTCTTGCCGCGTCGCGGTCTCAACGTGAACTGAGTAGCGCCGGCCGTGTGATCGTCTACTATTGCCACCCTCTCTCGATTGGCTCTGAGGGGGGCGGGTTGATGGTGGGATTTTGCACCCCACAAATCCCACCACACAACACGCACACATTCGCTCGCGGCGGTCGGGTGTTGTTTTGTTTTCTGGGCGCGAGGGCAAGCGCGATGGAGACGCATCGTTTGCTCACCAGCAAAGGAAGGGACGTTTGGTACAGTCGTTTTCCGAAACCGCCCTGTTTCTTGCCTGTACTATCTCTCTCTCTCTCTCTCTCTCTCTCTCTCTCTCTCTCTCTGTCTCTCACTCACTACCCTTTTCTAAACGCTATAACGGAAGATGACGCTCCGCGGGCGTACCCTGCTTAGATGGACGTGGACACGAAACGAGACACGCCAGAAGGGAATGGAGAGGATTGTTTTTGCGCGTCTCTCAGGCGGGAGAAAACGCCCAAGGGCAACCTCGTACGCTAGTGGCGAAGGAAATGCACAAACTCCCGATGCTAAAGCTGGAACGATCGTGGTGCCGCGGTGAGCAGATTATCTGGTTTTTATTTGGCCCATTTCCCATCCGAAATGCGCGCCCACCCCCACACACACACAGACATCGGGAAAATTAATGAACGAAATGGACGCGATCGAGGATAATCGCCGAAATCGCCGCTTGATCAGAAACCAGCAATCGAACCGCCGCTGCCTACTTGGGTTGGAGGATTCTGTTTATTGTTCCGGGCCCTATTTTTTCGCTTTCTTCCTCGAGTCGATCGCGTTTTAATGCAATCACTTCACTCATCGCTTTAGAAGGGGAGGGAATTATCCGATATCAATTAGTTTGGCTGGCGATACGGCGATTCTAAACAGATTCCTTCTGCGAATCGGCGAAACGTTTTTTTTTACAATAGACAAATTCCAACCCCATTATGTGTTTGATTTAGGTCGAGTGGAATTTTACTAGCCAAAAAAAACACCCATAACTTATACTCCAAGTCCGTTTGTGGCACTTCGATTGGTTCTGGGTCGGTTATGATTTTCACCTTTTTCCATGCGATGATGTAATTTACGCGAACCCGATTGCGATAACACACGTGCAAACAAAAAAGCAGTCTATTTCTGCGAAAAAAAACACTGCGACGCGTAATGGACAGGAACCCTTCGCGCATCTGTTATTGATCTTTTGAAAGCAATTTAAATGATAACGGGCGCGCGCATGTTGTAACCGGGCATAGATGATTGCGTCCTATCATACGCTTGTTTGGTGCAATTATGATGCCCCCTTTTTTTGTTTCTAGTCAACAACGGCACAGACGGTAATCATAACAAATATAATTTTACCACACACACTTTAGGATGGCTGACGCAGGCGTCCTATTTTTAACGCCCTTTCGAGAGATCGAAGCGCAACAAATCCGTCGGTAAATTGTCACAGGTTTTGTGTACCATCCTTTGGGCCGATTGGAAGGTTGGTTAATCTGTTTTTTTCTTCGTGTTCTTCAGTCGCTTTGACCTTCATCTCCCAGAACGATGAATAAAAAAGTCGTCTTGAGGCTAATCCATTAGAAAGATTAAGATGGGCGCTGCATGTGAAATTCATTTGATTATTGTTGGATATATGGACACCATGGGGAGGGGTCGCATCGAATAATTTAGTGACCCCTCATTAGGATTTGTCTTACGGGGCCAACCGTACGGGGTTGGGAAACGTGTGGCGCAGGAAGTGATCCTTCGGTCTCATTTCTGTTTGCTTTCACTCGCACAACGCGGTGGCATCCCGCGATCGGGGACAATGTTCGTTGGCGTTTGGTTCGCGACCAACGTTGGAAGGAGGGTTAGTGGTTTCATTTCGTCCGTGCGGCTGGCCTTTCGGGCCTCAACCCCTACGCCGATATTTTCCACTTTGCGGCCATCTTTTGCACTCATCCGGTCCGGGCGCCCGTGAGCCGGAAAAATAGTGACGCGCCGTGTGCAGAGGATCGTGCGCGATGAAAACTCGCGTCCTCCGCAGTCCGAGCGAGAGAGATAGAGAGTGAGAGAGAGAGAAAGAGAGCTAAGATGCGTTCCGTTCGGTGCGGTGTGCTACTATGCAAACATACGGCGGGTACGCTTGTTCGATGTTCGTTGGGTTCGTTTTGAAAACCCGCAAAAAAATTGGAACATTACTTCGAACTGGCCGCAGAACACAAGAAGGAAAGAAAAAAGCACACCCAGATGCCCTGAGGATGGGGTAAAAAAAAATGTGCGTAAGAAGCAACGATCATTCATCAGGAGCGAACGGTCAGGGATCCCGATTCCCGAACTGAGGGTGGAAAAACGGAGTTTCCGTGTGGGTTGTGTTTTGGCTTGCAATCGCAAAACAGACATCCGGTGTTGGGTTTGTTTTGTGAATTATTTTTACACTTCAAACCCAAAGGAAACGTGATAGAATGTTTGGAGACGCAAATGATTGCTGTTTATCGCTAACTAATTTCACGAGGCAATTTTTATCTAAACCCGAGGAAAGGGTATTTTAAAAAGAGCAATCGGACGTACGAAAAGCAAAGGAAATGGATGAGATTATGTCTAAGTAAAGCGTATCCGTGAGTCAGTTGCTCCTGAACAGCTACTAGTAGTTTAATGGTTGCTCATTTGTAATATTTCGGTCGTGGAAACGAGTCACACCAATCTAGGAAACGGCTTCATTGCCCTAAATACATTTATTACATAAAAAAATTTAACAAGTGAAAGGTAATTTTTCAACTCCTGTATAGGCCGAAAATCCCACACAAAAACCTGCACCTATTATGTGCGCATAGATTGAGAGTGAAGGAATCAGATCGAAACGGAGATGATCGGTTTCGTTGCTCTAAGGTGCGTTGGCGTTGAAGCAACGGGTCAGCAACAGAGCGTCACGTTAAATATATGATCGATGTCCATATGGTGTTTGAATTATTCGGCAACCATGCAGAGGAGAATGGTGGTTCGAACGAAGCTTAACCAGCAACGTACGTTTGGGGTAGGTGTTTCAGGCAAATATGATTGATGTGTGCGGCCATTTCGTCTGTGGGATAGACGTGGACAGAGCAATGGAAATTCTTTCATCTCGGCCCTCAAATAGGCACGCCTCCGTTCGTGGACCATTGGAAGAGTCCTTACATTCACGGTCACTACGGTCTGGTGGCGTGCAGATGGATGGCGTGAAGAATGTTGGCCAAATTATTAACATTTTTTTTTGCTTCATTTTAAGTGCACCGTGAATGCCGTCCAATGCCTCCATGCTAGTCAGTTTCGAGGCCGATAAATTCGGCGAGTTGCATGTTTGAAACAACCGTTTCAAACGTATTTTAACAGCACATTCTTATTTATCTAACCATGGAGAAATAACCATACCTACTCGATCGATCGAGACGCAAAATAATCGAGCATAATCAAACAGTTTCGCTCGATGACAGCAAAACACCACACCCAAACGGTCTTGCGAGTTCAGTCAAGCCCAACGGATGGGACCGAACCGGGCGAATGAGTAATTCGCAGTCCGAACAGCCGAGCCGGAACGTCCGGTAAGCAAACGGCCACCGTATACGGGTGCACGCGATGTAAACTCCCTGTGGAGATGACTTCTCGGGCACGGTGTAAACATGTGTCATCAACGGTCGATTCAAATGTATCATAAACATTCTCTTCACCGGTCGAGGTAGTTTTTGATGCGCAAAAGTGTACCTAAATGACGGTATGTCGATATGTCACCACACGAATGGACGACAGAGTGTTAGAGGGTTAGTCAGCTCTAAACAGGTTAGTAAAACTTTAAATTTATCGCACCGTTATCGACGGCAGCGTTGTATGCAGTTGCAATTTATTGACCAAGCAACGCCTCAAAGAGCTATAAAAACATACGCCACGTTACAGCTATATGAGGTCCGTTCAATTAAAAACGATCAAATGGTGCTTGAATACGGTTAGCAGTAATTACTGATACGTATGACAAATTCAACCTCCTATAGCGTTCACCCTAGATGCATCATCACAGGGAGTTTAAGCTGGTGAATGGAAAGAAAACAAAATAGTTCGTTGTTACATTGAGACAACGTGCCGCCGCACCAACCAGCCAGACGAATGCGTGCTAATCAAGCAAGTGCGATGCGCAAAATCCCACCCGTAAGCCACCCAATATGCACCGGGGGTACATTTATCGTGCCAGCAATAAAACTAGTTACAGAGACTCGTGCTCGGTCGCTAAACGCCCGTGTAGTTTGCGCCGGTAGTTAGCAACCCTTGTATCGTTGGGTGAGCTGAAGGGCGCTTGTGTAAAAGTCTCCGCAAAAATCGATCGACTTTGCTGCTGAGTTGGTATCAGCTTTCGACGGGTTAGCTGAAGGTTGAAAGTGGTCCTTCTCCCTATCGATTGCTTAACACCCCCGAGCGCCCTTCGGCAGGAGGATTCACGCTCGTACTCCGGTGTGTGTGTGTTCTTCCGTACACGTTTGATGCCTTACATGGGAGATGCACGTTGCAACGTACCCACTGGGGTGGTGTTGCATGCCAAACAACAATTGGTTCGACCGCACAATGAGCGGATTCCCCAGCCATCGGTGGAATCGCGATTCGTACTTTCTTTGGCGCACCCACCGATCAGTCCTTCACGTGTTCGCACGTCGCTCCTGTAGATGGATGAACATGGCGCCGGCATCAACCCCGTACGTACACTAACAAACACACACACACGCAGGCATGACATCATTTGCAATGTCGGAAAGGCAACCCGTGTTGATTGCAAACGGAACCATCCACCAGAGGGAATAATTAAAAAAAGAACGAAACAATTAAAGGTCACACGAAATGGAACCATTTTCCATTTCGGAGACATTTGAAATCCGGCGGTCCTTGTTCGCGTAACCAGTACCGCTGGTGCCTCCGTCGCCTTTTCGAGCGATTTTTAACGGCGTGCCGTGCGTTCTCGTGATAATTATCGTGAATCGTTTCACAAATCAACAAGCCGTCAACTGAGACGATTCGGGCGGTGTTTCTAGCGCAAGCTAGAACTAGTTTCGGGAAACTGCTTCACGCCTAGCTTGTGCGATTCTTGACATATTTTATTTAATAGCCGCAGTAAAGCTGCCTTTCCGTTTCGCGCTGTTGGTAGAACGCAAACAGTTGATCGCGATCGTAAAGACTGAAACAATCTTAGACAATGAGCTCAGGGGGGAATGTGCTCCGGACAGCAGCCGAGGAAGTAGTAATAAATAGTAGATAATAATTTTTACGTTGCGTTTATTTGAATGTGAGAAAACAAACCATCATATGTACGATTAGGCGATATGATTTAAAATTATTTTCATTTTTACAAGAAACTTGTAGGTAAATAAATAAAAAGGTGTGTAGCTCTTTAACATACAAAGAGTGTTCGTCAAAGAAACACAGTAAATGACGTCAAAAATTAAAGACGACCTTCTGCGCTATTCTCTCAACGCCATGCGAGATGATGCCATGGTTAATAAAATTAATACTACAACCATGCGAATTGGAGCTCAAATGGGGGGCGTTCTATGCACAGTTTGCTCGTCTTAATTAATGTGTGGATCGGCGTCGCCTGGTTGTATGAAACTCGGCCAGAACGACAAAAAAAAAACACGAAACAACCAGCGTGATAAATGAATTTCTAAATGGCTGCGTTTCATCGGCCGAAATTACCCGACGTGTTCTTTTCTTCGCGACTAGGCAAAGCTGTGCAGCTTTGTACGCCCCCAGAAGGGAATTGTGCCGATGTCGGGGACAAATTTACAAACTACGAATGATATATCGGGTCCATTTCAATTGATGTTCATTAAAATGTCCGCACGCGTGCAAACATACGAGCACCGGGTCGATGTTTCGCATGCCTTGATTTTTACTTTTTGTTTCCGGTTTGCTGTCAGCTTCAAGTTTCATGCCATCACATTAAATTGTCTTCGACAGCGTTTACTGCATCTTTTAAATATGCTTGCCCATCTCGGCTCGAGCTAATCGAACGTGACATCTGTCACGCGCCAGACTCTTTTTATGATCGAGTTTCAGTGTCTTTCAGTTCGTAATTCTTCATATTTAAGAAGTTTGGTGCATAAAACACTGCATGTTTCATATAGGAATTATCTTCAAACATCTTAATAAACTACCCCCTTAAAATGAGTAATAATTTCAATAATAGCACAACCGAGCACAAAACATAGTAAAGAAAAGGAAAGTTTACCTTGGCGTCAATACTGCAGCTCGGTGTCTTTGGTTTTGGAAATGGCATGAAAGCTACTCCGCTAGCACAAACATTGTGGGACTTGATCCCAAGAGAAAGATTTATTTATATTCGATAGCTGTTTGAAAATTTGTTTTCATTACCACCGCTCCGGAAAAGATCACGTGCGGGAATAGGGAAAACGGATGCACAAATGAGATTACCCAACGGATAGCTAGTGAGTGTTTGTTTAGTGCAGCGATTGCTTAATTTGTTGAGAGGTAGGATTTAACGCAGCGATACAATTCAATGCAGGAATATTCAAACGAACTAATAAACGATAATGTTAGAAATGACTAATTATTAAAACTAACTAATGCTCATGTATTGTAACGATTTTAAATAACATATCAACAAATAGGTTTTTGATTATTTATAAAATTAAATTCAGAATTTCTTGATCAATACTCAAATAATATGAAGGGTACAATCGGTGACGTGATCACACCTCATCTTCAAAGCTATTCGAGTGTCAAACAAATGTCTTAAATTTGAACAATAATTCTTCACGCCAATAAAATGAGCTAATTAAAGATAAACAAACGTTGCTTCCTTATACCATGACATATGAAATGCTGCTTTGGCCAGAAAATGACGAACGCTTCGGCAACGCGGACAGTTAAATGCAACCATTAACGTCATGTTAGTAACGGTCAGTGATCGTGATAAATTTCCCCCAAAAACAGATGCGCTAACAAAATACAACTTGGCAGTGGGTTTGTCTCTTACTTCGCAAAGTAAAATAGAGTGCGCCAGGGGAAACCAAACCCACCAACCGAACCACGTTAGTCCAAGATCAATCGTAGCAAATGGTCCCTTCGCGATCTATTCTGCCATTCATGGACGGTAGCAAATCTTGGTCTCGGGGTAGCATTTCGATACCGTACCCTACCAGAAAGCAAATGTAAATAAATCGAAAATAATCATGACCGCACACACTATTGGACGGACAAACCCGACAACAGGCATTTCGTCGCAAAAATGCTCCACCCAGCCCTCTCAAAAGGACTCAAAACTCCACATGCAACCGTGTCGCGGTTGCGCGTTTAACGTTCGACGCTCGTTTGAGCAGGGGCGCTAAAATTAGAAACAATAATTTATCGCTAATGCAATGGTCGCAACGGTTGGGCAGCTGAATTTTAAACGGTCTAGCTGTGTGCCAACAGAATCTTCCTCGTGTCCAGGTTCGCCCTGTTCATCGATCTATCCTACAGGCAGCGTGGCGTTCACTTGTCAAAATCATCACGGTAACCATCGACGGCGAACACTCAATTGTAGGCAGCAGCGTGGATGAAGAAACACATCCGTCTCTGCATCGACGAGTGTCAGTGATGAAGGTGTAGATGTCAATCTTCACATTATAGCTACTGTCCCATTTGCAGCACAGCACAACCAATCGCACGATGGAACGAAGAACGCTCGAGGATAATGATTGAAGCGCATCGAACCTTACAAAGATCCAAAGTTTCATCGCTTTGGCAGCAAGCCCTGACCAACCAATCATTTCGCGTAGGGTAAAGTGAAGTAAAATATCAAACGTCAAGTGACGATTTCGACGTAGTAGAGAGTAGGTGTTCCGGCCAGGCACTGCGTCGACCCTGCTCACTTCCGTTAGGTAACGGTGGCGGATTCGCTAATGAACCACCACACAGGTTAACAGGTGAAACGTGGCCGAATTTCCGCAACACTCTAGTAACGAAATCACAAAATTGCACCCGGCGACAGGCGACTGTCATAAAGCTGTCACTACATGGAGGCGCATGGTGTTTCAACACACCCGCCCACAAATCGTGACCACGGCTCTTATTTTTGTGCCATTGTAAAATTACTTGATTCCTCCGTTCGCATACTGAAGTGAAAAAGAAACACCGACGAAGAGAGAAGAACGCCCGAAAGGTATTCGATTAAAAGTGGAAAGTCTCGTCCCTCTACTTTTAACATGAAACCGCCCACCAAAGGCACCTTGGAGTGGAATAATTAATCATAGCGAGATGAAAAAGCGTTTTCCACATTCAAAGTCTTGATCTAGCAAAAACAGAAGGACGCAGGTTGCAGAATTTGGCTAGCGTAACGTGTATGTTACGTGCTTTTTTTTACAAATCCTGCTATGTAGTCGTACTGCTGCGATCATGCATAGAAAATATATACATCCGCGTCAACAAACACAACACAATTTACCTTGAAATCCGACAGTGACGCCATCAGATCGTCCAATTCCTTCGTTGCAGACGAAGTGTGCGATTCATTTTGGGCCAGCTGTTGTTGATACACTGAAACGGTGAGCGATAGAGAAGCGAAAGCGAAAACAGAGAGAAATTAAATTAATATGAAACGACAATTTAGTTCACGAAATATTCGTGTTACGACGGTTGCATACATTGCAGGCGTTTTTAAAACGCTTCATAGTAATGCATAAGATTCGGGCAGCGTGAAATGATCGCTATCATTTTGAAAATGCAGACGTTTTTAATTTTGAAAAACTGAAAATTATGCTGCCGTACTAATTATCTCAGGCTAATATAGATTATTAAAACTGTGCGGATCAGCAATGCATTCCTGGTGTATAGTGTATAACTGACCACCAGGACCGATGTGTATAATGGACGATCTTAAATAGCACAGGCACTTACTCTGATTCTGGTACTGTGCACTTGGAGTACCAGTAAGCTTTTCCGTCGTCGTTTCACGCACCGTTATCGTGACTTGCCGTCCCGGTTGGTTTGCATTCTGCGGCCTGAAATAACGACAACATAATATCCCAATTAGACGCGGTTGTAGTTTTGTAACGCATGTCACAAAGATTTGCTTCGATTCTACTTACCCGTGCGGAACAGCATAAATTGGATTCGAGTGTGCATTGCTCAGCTCCTCCAGCAAACTGTCTACTGACGGTCGCTTAATGCTATCATTAATGGCATATGGAGATGGACTAGTAACGATGGCGTTATTAGGTTCTGTAATAAGATGGCATCAATTAGTGCACCGTTCGAGGTACATGCTGGGCTACTGTTTAACTTACGTTTTTCGACCACATTTCCGTAGCGGGCGCTGCTCAAGTCTTGGAGTAGCGAGTCCAGTTCCGATAGATTACCGGAAGCGGATGTTTGTAGTTTTTGCGGAGTGCTCGAACGTGGCAAGGAGTTGTGTGGGGTTGTTGATCTGGGCAGCGAGCCATTGTAGCCGTTAGAGGTGCGTGCTTCAGTGACAGTTTTAGTAGAAGTATTCTGATATGTTTGCTGTAAGGGAGAAAGTATAAATGGAAAATTTACATTATAATTCAAATTCAATTTCTAAATCACTAATATAGTTTCTAGTTTTATCACTGATGTGTTTACAAAACACATGCAATTTTGTCCGTTCTTACACACAATGTGCTTTCTAGACTAAGAAGAAACCATTATACCATCGTATCTTTTCATTTTTTTTACTCTTTTTAGAACATCAAAGCTAGATGACGCCTTTGGAGCACATCCAACTACTTGACTGTCGCTAGTGACAGATTTATTCACCACCGCATGTTCATCACCCAACGCCTGCGATAGTTGAATCAAAGATTCGTCCCATTCCTCCCATTGAAATCGGTTCGACATGATGCGTCTAACGTTCGTTAGTGCCATTTCCGGCAGATGCCTTGGGAAAGGTTCGTATACACTGATCGTCTAGACGGATTGCCCTAATTTGTAGAATAGGTTGTAGTCATGTCGGCCAAACGAGTGACTCATTAAAAATTTAACGACACATTTAAAGGGAAATGACATTTTGTTGTCATATTCCAAAGAAATCGATAGTAGTCGATGTTAGCCTTTTAAGTCTTATTTCTTTTAGATAAGCTGTTTTGCTACGCATATGATAAGGCTTTGATATAATTATCTTATCATTTTTTCTATCATTTGCACGAGCTACCGTAACATTCATTTGTTGTTGCAGTGAAATCGATCGCAAAATAGTATCAAAACAAATGAACTAAATGCTAAATTGAACGATGATTACGCGCATGCAATCGAATCTCATCTCACTATCGTTTCGCATCACACACTGCTGCAGTCCAGTGCGTCATCGAGAAATGTGCACCAAACGGGTGCGTTTCGGTGCATCAACCACGTTGTTCCTTCAGTTGTTGTCGTCCGACCGGCCGGTGGTATTGCTGACGCGATGTAAGTCCAATACCAGGCGTACAGATTCGAAAGAGGCCACAACGCATCACATCACAGCCGCAAGCCATTCGCACACGCTCATTCATTTCGTTTACTCGCTGCACATTTCGAAGACACATACGAGAGCAAACGACCCGAAGCGAGCACCCGAGAGAGTGGTGTGCAGTAATGAAAAGCAAACGAATTTCATTGCAACTGCACGGACACATACTCGCAGTGACAGAGTTGCAACGCTTGCAAAGTTTGTTTTGCGCGATGCGAGTCCACTTTCCCAGACGCCACCACCCCGCGATGCACTCGCACGGTCACCCCAGTCAATGAAGTTTTATGCACCACCACATCTTCTTCGCGATGCACTTTTAGTCACTCGCCACTTTTCGGGCTCCGATCGTCGCTTGGGAAGGAGGACAAACACATGACACTTTTATCACTTGGAATCATCACCTACCGGAATGGGACTTGTCTGCTGCTTGTTCCGGACTCCGTTAAGGCTGCCGTACCCGGGCACTGATGAGCCTCCGCCACCGGCATGCTGCTGCTGATTGTGTCCGGGAACCGTATTCTGAAGGTCGGCTAGCAGTGCGTCTGGAAGGGAATGAGAAGAAGAAACAAAAAGAAAAGTGTTAGCAAACGGACATGAATGATGGAAACGCACAATTGGAGCAAGGAAATGGCACTCGAGAGCTGTTCACATGATCGATCGCGATCAGTGATCGAGGCGCTACCATACCGAGAAACTCTTGGCAGTTTTCCTGCACACTCTCGTAAGTTATTTCTTCCATCTTTGGATCGCGCATGAATGCAGCAGCAGTCCGCATGCAAGCCGAGCGTGGATCGGCCTCGCGGAATCACGTTTACTGATGAGTGGACAAGAAATGACACCGCCAAGCAGCGGTGGGTGTCCCACTGGTGTCCGCTTAATACAGCACTGGCTTTCTCCACCAGTACCCCCAACGAGGCCACGAGTTTGTTAGAAAACTCCAAGCTTCACTGACGGTGTCCGCGACTCAACTGGCGCGTCGGGAAAGCTCGTACCGCTAAGTTCTTCGATCGTGCGATATATTTTTGTTTTTTCTTTTTGCTGGAGCGCCAGACAAACAGCGGCGCTATATGCCTGTCTTCGCACCCGACAATCACTAGAGAGATGAGGGTACGTTTTCTTTTATCTCTCTTTCCGCTACCCTTTTTCTAACTACCAGAACGACAAAACCGCAGAACGGAAGATGACCCAACCAACCGCTGATGACGAATTTTTGCGGAATGCCTTACGAAATGGTCGCGCTACCTTCAACGGGTCCCAAGCTGGCGCACACGATGGTGTCACATTTTGCACGTGGCTGGAGATTTTTGTTAATGAATGTAAGCCCCGCTTGTGGTGCTATTGTGGTTTGAGTGCCGCGGGCGTTGGTATTGAGATTTACTTTCAGTTAACAGTAGGAGGGCAAGCGAAGGTTACACGATAAGAACAACCTCACGATAAGCGCAGCACAAATGATATACAGACGTATTACCACGTTTTAGGGTTTACAGAAAGTACCCTCGTTTTTAGGGATTTTGTTAACTAAATAATAATGGTAGATGAATTTTATTACTAAGTTGTGATGAATAAGCATTGAATTCAGTTAATTATAAAATAACAGTTAATTAGAAAAATTATTATTTTTTTAAAAGGCATTATCATATTTGAACTCAAGGATCATAGTAAAATGACGCAGATTTATAATGAGAGATGATGCATATACATTTTCCCAGTAATCAATGGGCTATTTACTGTGGAAAGATATGAATCAGCATTAAATTGTAAAACTACTACTACACACACAGTGTCGCATCTTTGAATAAGGTTTTGTACACTCCGAAGTCGCTATTTCAAATTATGTCGTTAGATTACAGTAATTTGCATCATTTAAAAACATAGAAAACATTGCATTTAAATCTACAATTGATGATTATGACCCTAAAAGATTAACCACATAATTCAAGAGAAATCGTGTAACTAAAAAATTTCTTAAAATTTAACTTTTTCCATTCATTACAGATTGCTAAACGCTGGAGAATGAGATGCTGCATATGAGCAAGTGCTGCGTTGCTCTATAAATATCAACCACCGTTTGACAGCAAAGGAGAGTGGGGTGCAATTTAAAACCCATCGTGCGCTGCCGTTATGGGGCCGAGAGATCAATTTAACGCGTCTTCAAGATGCAAAATATTGATTCAGCTGCGTGCGTGTACGATGCACGTGTCACGAAACACGTCGACCGCGAAAGTGGCACAGAATCGTCGGTGAAGCGTTGCATTTGTTTGCATTCGATTGATGGATGCACTTTCGGCTCGAGTTTTTTTTATTTTGGATCATCTTCGCAGGTGAAACCTTCCTGCATTAGTGGCCCTCTAGCCGGGGCAGCTTTTATCCACCTTTTTAAAAAAACCGTCCCCAAAGAGAGAAATCATTCACGGGACGAATAAATCTATAAATAACATTTTCTTTAAGGAGTCCACGTTCGGTGTGGAAGCATTGGGAAATTCCCCATCCAAAACGCACACAAGAGACACTCACCCAAATAATCTTCGAAACCTTCCGACCGGCCCCCTGCGATTCCTTTCGTGGGCGTGGTGCGCGATGTTCTCGACGCCATGATATTGCACAATCGATAGTGTTAGTTTAGTTGGAGGATGCGTTTTTCCGCACGAAATTTTCACGTTCCAGCACTTTAAAGCTACTTCGAACGTCGTAGTTTTTTCACACTTCCTGACAAAAGTCGTGCTCACACTTCCTTGTTTTTTGATAGCATTACACTTTGACTCCAACAGAATATTTCTATTGATGCTGCACTTTAGTACACCAATTGCGAATCGTGTACACGGTATGAATCTTATTTTTCTTTTCACCTACGCGTATTCCAAAACAGGATGTGAGATTTGTTTAAGTAAAAATTTCCCTTTTTCAAACCCTACTCAAACTCGATTCCATCCACCCATCACGGTCTCGTGAGCAATGTCAACTGGAGTGTTGTTCCATGCTTGCGCGAGACTCCCACGAGACATTCGAACTCATCAAGGAGATCAAGCCTGGTGGAATTTCATTATTCGAGACGATCTTTTCCCATGACGCCATCGGCCGGGGCCGGTTCGGTCGTTTATTGGGACACTGCGTAGCGCATCCCCGAGATGCAGACGCCTTCAATGAAGACAGAAGACTGTTAACAGTTAATTTTCACACCAGCGTTAACGATGTCGTACGTAGCTGAAGATGAGCATTAAATTGCAATAAAAAAAACCCGCAAGGCAACGCACGGTACGATCGTTCGAGGATCGATTGGACGTTGAAACATGGAGTGGACAATACGATCGCTTCAGAGCGCTTGGTTCGGGGTGGTGGCTTTTAATATTAGCCAAATAAAACGCTACCGCTAAGGTCAAACTACTGTCCGGAAATGTCAACCGGCTCACGTGCTCCAAAGACGTCGTGAACGTTAATAAAAACGTACAATAAATTATAAATGTTGCTGGGCTTGGATGAATTTTTCACTCTCGTTCAGCACACAGTTGCCCAAATTTTGTAGCGTTTGCTAACGACTTTTAAATGCCACAAAAATCCAAACGACGTCAGCAAGCGGCGCGTGCCGATACGGTTAACCGGTAGATTTTTTCATGCTTCCACCTTTAACACCTTTTGCATGATGCTAATTTTAGATCCACAAAACCCACCCTTCGTATAACACCGAGTAACCAGAGCAGGGGGGCAGAAAAAAAGGAAATGGTAATGGAAGTTTGCAGAGCGCAAACAATTTCGACCTTCGACCAGGCAGAATTGAACGGGCAATGGTTTAAGACGATGAAAAACGGAAAAGGAGTTTCCACCAACGATTCTGCGGTGTTTCGTGCCGTCTCGATAGAATCGAACGTCATTAAGCGAACATTTGCTATGCCTTGGAAACGGGCGCGAGGCGTTCGCGAGTGGGAATAATTGCAAAACTTCATTGCTGTAGCAAATTGCCTAGCCGGATCGCGGAGAGGCGCACATCGTTCCTTTGCAATTGCACGAAACGCAGCATGCCATAATGTGCGGATTTTCCGTGCTGCCACAACTTTACACATTATCGAGGAAGCACAGCGTTAGCTTCGGTGAATTGTTTTCATTTGCGCTGGGTCCGAGTGGACTCGAAAATAGCACGTCCGCTCTATGACTAACCGTCGTGCCCAGCCGGAGCCGCTTGTTTTTTCTCTTTTTTTCCTTCAAAACGCAAAGGTTCCGTCGCCTTGAGGATGAGTATTCGAACGCCAGGGACCAATTATTCGCCGGGTGTACGTAATTTTTCCTCCGCTCGCAGACGAACGAGACCAAGGTCAAGACCCAGCGCCACCCTTTTCAACCGCACCCTGTTGTGAGGTGATCGTGTCTAGATACGACCCATACGGTTGCGGTGCAGTATGCGCGTTCTCTCGTACGGTTCTTCGTGCGGAAAATCGCGCTTCATCCTGACAGAACTTACGCGAGCGTAAACATAAACAAACGCGCAAAAGGTTGGGGCTGAGTTCGATAGCATGCAACGTGGTCACTCTCCCAAGAAGGTAGGCGATTTGTCTGTCGCCAAGGATCACGCCCTGTAGCCGAATCTGGGGAGTTCGAGTAGCACGCGCATGCCCTATTTCGTCGACACCGTCGTACCTCACGAGAGATAAGCAACCGTGCGCCGTCGCATTGTTTGTCGTTTTGATAGTCTGCTCCGTCGTGCCTCATCGAACATCGAAATAAGCTACAGTCTTTTCAATAGGCATAAATACATTTTTATGACCTCTCGACGCGAACCACACACACTGAAAAAAAACATGCCCTCCCACGAGCTCTATTTTCTTGCGAGAACAAAACACAAACACTTTTCATCCGGTTTTCCTTCGCGTCCAACGTGTCGAAGAAGTTGCTTGTGTGGCAATGGTAGAGATATTCATCTCTTTCGGTATTTTTTTTGTTGTTTTCGCTAAAAATATTAACCACAGACGAAACCCCGACAACGGATGCTTCTCATGGGGCTCGTTCTTCTCTGTCACTGCTCGGAACTTTCGGGCACACACACAAAAAAACTGTTCACACCAAATCTCAGAAAACGCATATGCTCATGAGTAGGTTCCGTTCGTACTACTAAGTTACTATCGTAACATTCTACACCATGTCGTTTGAGTGGATGGATAAATAAACCTTCTATTTCGACTCTCCATGGCGTCATGTTCGCACACTCTCGAAACTCTGTGTGTTCCATTATCGCTCGAGGCTTGAGATAGCGCAAACACCACCCTAAACACCTCGCACCCACTTAAGCTCGATCGGTGGATATTTGGAGAGATTTTGTGAGATTTTTTCGACTGTAAAACCAGCAAACGTCTCCCGCAAAACGAATGGAAAACTTCCACCTTCAAGCGCCACAACACACAGGTGTAGACGACGAAACGCGGACGGGTGTTAAACACGACGATCCGGCACGGGGCAACCTGCGAGTAGCACCAAACGGTAGTATATATTCACTGCCACCGGAGCTGGTCGCCAAACTGGCCGATCGCGTCGCTGGGTTGCTCTTTTTTCTCGTGTGCTTGGCCGGCCGAAGGTGCACCAACGAGCGGGATGAGATTTTGCAGCATCACGCAAGATTAGACGATCGTCGGTCTAATGCGGATGAGAGCGAGAGAGAGAATGATCGCGCGAGAGAAGGGGATACCGAGCGATCCGATCTAAGTCGACATACCGCGTGCGAGAAGTGTGTGCGTGCGTTTGCACCCAGTGGGGTTCGCAATGCGTGCCACTATAATATCGACCGATCGCGATCGGATTTACTACGTCACAGGAACGTCGAGCGCCAGCGGCCGGTGTTGATTTCGAACGCACACTAGGCGGGCGGATGCGATCGATTCCGTCCTGTTGTGACACGGCGCTAAACCCAGCTGGGAAGAGAGAGATCTCTTTCGAGCCGTAAGACACAAACGGTCCGGTGTATCTCTCGCCAAGGGTGATACGGATTTAGCAAGAGATGTTGATTTTGTGCCATCCTGAAAACCCCTGCCCGCTGGGGCCACAACCTTGGGCCATAACTGGCGTGTGGGTGTGCGTGTGTGTTTTAGATCGCCGGCGCAACTGTGGCGCAACACGAGCAACATTTCACCACCCTTTGGCACAGCATCCAGCAACCGCGCCCCAAAACCAAGTTGTCACAGAGAAATCGTTCGACACGGCACGAGGAACTTCTCTCGAGTTGTCTCTCAGATCAACCCTTAAAGCTTCTCGCGCAGGTGGATTTCCGCGATCGCCAGAGAATACACGCACGCTCGCAATCCCGCCAGCGAGTAGTGTCGGAAGGAAAAGCGTCAGAGTACAAACGCAGGCAATATCTCCCAACCGACCGGGAGCATAAAAATCCTGAATTTAGTCGAACGATCTGTAGATGGGTGCCGATAACGCAAGATGGCAAAAGACCGATGGCCGGTTCGGCAGCAACTTCACGGAATGACTGCAGTGCGGCGCGATGTTAGCTTATTATTTATGGAAAGCCACACAAATTCCACCCTGCCACATATGTTGGGGCGCTGCTGGACATCAGCTTTAAAGGGGCGAGAATATCGAAAAGGCAAACATGGCTATAATGCGAAAACCAGTTAGATTAGCAGCAACCATCACTGTTCGGGAGCAGCTTTGGAGGGCAGATTTTAAAACCAAACGGAATGTGAATGATGTCAGAGAATCGCCAAACGTGTTGTATTGGGAAAAGCATACATTAAAATAAATATATATAAAAGATATTACTAATAAGTTTAATTGAAAACATTCATATTGCAGTTAAAGATGTAGTAATAATGATAATATATTGATCATTTTATAGATTTATTTAAGGAAAATTTAATCAACAACATTAAATTAAAGATTCAATTATTAAATATTTTCGTAAATCCTTGAATTAGCAAATTGATTAATCACTATAATACATTAAATATTGATTTGATTTCTTGATTGAACTACGATTACTTGGAATATCAATTCAATACGATTCCCAAAACACTCCGACAAAAGAAAACATGATAACGATTTTACTCTCATAATTTCTTATCATCAATCAAAATTTCACACCTATTCCTCTAACGACTTATACCGATTAATTAATCCTACAACATTTTCTGTTAGTATGGCGGATGTTTTTTTATCTAATAGATGTATCCAAATTTCATCATTAAGAAGCTATTATTAAAAAAAAATCAATACACTCTCTTGTGGTAAAAAGGGTGCGTCTAGATGACCGCCGGTTTTTGCGTTTGATTAATTACTTTTGGTGTCGGCTGTTTGTTGATCATTACGTTTGAGGCTAATAAATCACGGTAAGAAATTAATGTGACGACAATACCCATAAGATACCGTTGCTTGTGCTTTCGCAGTCGCAGTTTTCGAGATCCGCCACGAGCACCAAGTCATTGACTTTTTAGTTGAGCAAGAAGGGAACACAAACCTAACGAGAGTGTCTCGGTGGTACACGACAGTGGACCAAACACGAAAGAGCATGAAACATGCAAATAAAACGCCCTTACAATGGCCGACAGTAAGGGCTGCACAAAGAAATACGAAAGCAAATGTCATCTATGGCAAAAAAGAAGCCTTCAGCTTTCGCTGAATGGACGAACAAAGAGGTGAAATGAAGCGTATTCGACGCTCACGATTTTTCCGTGATTTGAGATTTGCTGAAGGCATTTTTCAATAACAATAGTATTGAAGAAAATGTACAAAAAGCATGGGAAAAATCCACAGAGCTGCATATGGCACAAGAGCAAATTAAATGCATATATTAAATAAGTATATATGCTTGAAGCATTCAAACACCTACACCTATTAAAAATCAAGCAAACACTATATGTAGGTGGTTAATGAAGCGAAAAGTCTCATATGCTCTTATGTGTACAACGCAACAGCCAGTCCAAGGATTTCATCAAGATAAAGCGTGCATTAAACTTTGAAGGCCTCAATCATACCATAAGAAAGATCTTGAAAGCATAAAAAAACGGATATTGCTTCTTGAGTGATAAAACCATATCTCACACGTCCAATCGCGTTCGATTGCGAAAGGAATGCAAATCTATAGCACGATAAAGCAGAACTTCTGGCGATGTAACGAAACCCTCACATGACAGTGGAGTTGGAGCATTATGATTCAATCTATATTCTTCCTTCCACTACCCACGAACTCCATGTAAAGGCATGTGATTCAAAAAGGTAACGCATAGTAGGCGATCAACGATCACTTGGATCGGCATCGTTTTAACTTCCGGTCGAACAGAGACCTGTACGAGGTGATGGGTGATTGTCGGTCAGTAACATGTGTTTGTTTGTAGAGCTCAATAAACATGATGAACATAATTATTGAAGCCGTCTGAGAACTTGCGGTAGCAATTAGCATGGGAGTAATATATTAAAACAATAATTTCCTTTTTTTGATGAATGAAATAAATGATATAAATACATTCTATGGTGTTGGTAAAACGCTGAATGGGATATCAGCACCGAAGGGTTTACGATCGAATCGTTGCCTTGACTGGCGTGTAGGATGCGTGGCTCCGTGGCGTGTTTGGAATGCTAAAAATAACCGCTGACCTGCCTGTGTCTCTCCATCCGCAATCGCGATGCAAGACAGGCGCGTTTTTCTCTTCTTCTCGTTTCGCTTCGAAACATCGTCAAGAAGGAAGAGCATTAAAAATCCCCGAGATCATGGCACATTCCCACATCAGTTCTCTCCTTCTGGCTCTACTCTGGCCTTGTTCTGTTTCTTTTCCACCGAGTGGAATGTTTTGCGGTTAACACATCCCCAAGGTGCTCCCACGCTTTTCCAGGCTCAAGATCGCTAGACCCTGGCTGAGTAGGGGAGTAGACCATATTCTCAAGTTCACTGGAGCACCAACGTCGTCTCCACACACACACACATTCCGCGTCCAGCGTCACCGCATGCTGGCACGCATAAAACGATGACGTCACAGAAAAACCTGTTCCAAACAGATGATCGAGGCTGCGGTTCTCCGTCAAGCACTTACCAGTCATAGTATCGCCGCTCTGTTGATCGACTTTCCTAAAGAGTTTTCTACAGGGGACCAGAGATTCTTATGCCAAACAAAAATGGATCCACCAGATGAAGATCGGCCAATCGAAATGGAATTCGACGCAGCAAATCGTACGTTACTCACGCCGCAAACTTTTCCCGACGAAACACACGCTTCCCGTGGGACCACGATGCCTTTGAAACGAACTGGGAACACAATTTACACCACCGAAAACCGTTTACAACCGCTCAGCAATGGGTACCGGGCGCGAATGTGTGTGAAAATGGTGTTTTTCCTAGCATTTGGTCACCGCGCTAATGGAACAGTTTCGACGGAACCTCAGAAACCACCAGCGAATGATGTCAGGCGCACTTCTTTCACCAACGCACGGGCGTTGCGCATGTACGCGTGACGCGAAAGGATCAAAAATTGAATCCCGTTTAAGGATAAGACTCCTTTGACTGATTCGGTGATTTATGAACCGTGATTGTTTGGTGAAGCGAACGGACCGGAACGGGACGACTCGCGCGAACGGCAATGATTCGATGAATACTAAATCAACCCCTTTGGCCGACTGCGATTAACGCTGGCGGTTGTGTGGTTGAGGCTAATGCAAATCTCTCCCCTGGGGAACCAACACAACCGTGAACGGTGATCGTGAACGCGTCTTGCGCTCGTGAGCGCATGGAACCGTCGCTGGAGATCGCAACCGGGCGAGTTATGCGTCCAGTGGTTGTGGGGGAGCTAGGGGTTTTTCTCGTTTTTATTTCTCCTTTACAACGCATGAACTCGAACCGCGAACCGTCCACCCTGAAAGGGAAAGCTTGGCCGCGGGAAACCAACCGTAGGCTGGCTGGAGAGTGAACTGGCTGGATTATTGTGCGCGTGAGTGACTCTGCGGCTGCGATTAAACATTTACACGGCCTCGGGAGAGCATATTAGCATGTTCCACGTGCGCATGGGTTGGGCCAGAAAAGTACACATCGAAGATAATTGAAAAGAATAATATTGATGTGCATGGTTTATAGAGTTTGTAGAAAAAATGTGATTCAGAGAATTGGAAGTTATGAGAAAATTCATAAAAAAATGTTTTTCATTTGTAAAAAAAATTAGCTAATTTAGCTAACATAAACAGGATAGTAGTCAAAATCTGATTATACACCCATTAAAGCATAAATAAACAACATAAAGTATTCCTTATTCGAAATATTGTAGTGTATGCTTCAAATCCTTTCGAAGGACATTGTGATACACTTTCATGGTGATGACATGACTCCGTTCAAACAGTAAAAGTTTAATAAAAATAACCATTTGATTCATTGCTGTGAGCATCGTTTTCGTTGTGTTAAATATGCTGCCCATCCGAAGGGTTATGCGACCGGGCACGCTGAATGTAAACAAACTGAAGCGATCGATTAGTCACTAACACACAGCTGCCCTGGCGTCAGCGTCGCTTCGAACGAATACCACCCGCGGGAGGAATGAATGAATTTTTCTTCTTTCCGAGCGATGTTCGCTGGCCGCACTAAGAAGGCAAGGTTTGTAGGCGAGAGACTTGTGCGGGGAGCACATTTAACCAAAGACGCCATCGATTACTGGCGTCAGCCGTCTGTCGAGCGCTAGTGACATCATCGACAGGACCATCCGCGCGTTGGCGACAGGAAGTAGGCCGACGCCCGCTACTATCAGCCGGCCTGTCGAAGGGTGGCTGCGTAAACACCTGAAAAGGTGTCGGCGGAATGTCATTTCAACGGCACGAACGCCCTACTGGCGCGGCGCATGACCTTAGGGCGCTCGAGGCCTACGCGTTTTCAGCGCTTTTGCGACAAAAAAAATCCAGCGCAAACACACCAGCAAGCAAGATCGCGCTAGGGTGGTAGCAAACAACCCTCAGGGTGGTTTGTGGTTTTGGGGAATAGAAACCGTTTTTGCAACCGGGCGCATGGGGTGGAGAGCAACACCACGTGCTTCCGCGGCGTGCAATTGTATCCAGCCAACCCATCGAACGTGCGCCATCTGTTGGTAGACTTTTGTATTCAAATAAAGGAGCTTTCGGACAACCAGCAGGAGCGCGATTTGATTGTTTAAATCCGTTACTGGTCAACAGCCTAGGAAAGTGAACAGGTGGGTAAATAGTTTAATTACATTTTACATTAATTTCATTGCAGTTAAGACAAGTAAAATTTGATCGAAATAGAGGTTTTACTGTCGAAATTTATAGTTAGTATTGTATCGAACTCGAAATAATGAAAACTACAAAATTTAAGTGAAAAAAATTAACATAAGAAAAATAAAAATTGTAGCATAATTGTGCTATAAATCAAACAGAAGATTTAGTCAAAAATATTTGGCTCAAAAAAGTATGAATGTGTGTTGAAACAACAATAGGTAATTCAAACTATTATAACCAATTAAATACGAAATAATTCAATATTCAATGTTCAATTGAAATGTTCAGGAAAACAGGTCTAAAATTGATTTTGTTGAAGCCAATGAATTATAGTTTGCAGAGCTGCAAAAATTCATGCATTTCATAAGCCCTTCAAACTGGCATCCAGCCATCTAACAAGTACATTCCCGTGCTTAACTCTACTGCGCGGAGTTAAACTCTTTTACTAGAACAATTCCCTATCGTAGGTCCGTGCCATGACTGGTTTGCGGTTGTCCGAGCAGCCAAGACAAACATCGGCGGAAAATTCATAAATAGTATTTGATGACGGCCAAAAGAAAGTATGTGTCAGTGCGCTAGGCGTTCGTACCACATTTCAACAAGGCGCCGGCCAACAAATGTTAGTCGATACGGATGTATGACCAAGAACAAGCCGTGCACAAGGTTACCGCCGACTCATTTGCTACACGCCAAACGTATTGGAGGCGTGGAGAAATATCCTACGATCGGTTTCGGTTGCATTGCAGCATCTGGTTTTGCCTTCGTTTTGCCATATGGGTAAAAAAGAGTCAGAAGAAAAAAAAGGAAACAAAAATTCGTACAATAACGGAGATATTTTCATAATACGTTGTTGCTTGCAAAAAATCATCATTACGTGTGGGACACGAATATGAAAGAGAAATTTATTCAATTTAAAATCGTCAATAGATCGTTCTTTTCCAACCCACATTCACCCATATGTTATCCTGAGGTGAGATTCGTCTTATGATGGATTAGTAATCCCGCAACACACCCATATTAGAAGCACCAGCAACACTTACATCCCGGCGCAATGCCACGGTCTCTCAGCGTGCATCGGTACGGTTGACGAGCTCCTGGATCAAATTTCCCGTAGCACGTTCGATCCATCTGGGTGCCGTTGATTCACTATTTTTTTTTTCGACACCTTTCAATCCGTTCTCGTGGCATCCGACGACGACCACTTGTTGTACACTTTTTTCTCCTTAGTAACCAATCACCCCAGCGCACACTACGATCGACACTTTGTTTAATTTTTCTCCCCTATGAACAAACGAATTCTAGAGCCGCACTTTCCTGGAACGGGCTTGGTGTTTACATATTGATTACGTTTTTACACCGTTTTTTACACCAATCTCACCCCCGCACACTGGCCAGCTGTTTTCACACTAAACACTGCCGATGCAGGATAAAATATATGGCTAATATAAAACGTTCTCTTGCGCATCCCCGCCTTGAACAGTCGAATAAAACATATACCCCGAGAGCATATACACGAGAAAAGCGCCAGTGATCGGTTGGGCGGAACAGAAGGTGGAAAGATGAAAAATGGCTCAAAACGTCTAATTTACGCACACCGACCGGCAAATGGGTGCCGTCCGGCGGCATTCGGGCAGCAAGCGGAATGGATGCGTCTCGTCGTCGTTTGGTTGCTACTACCGTCACTTTATTTGCCATAAATTATATCCATATCCCCGAAAACCCTTCCCCCGTCCATCGGGTTTAGGAAAATTTAGCTGACACAAGAAAAACGAAGGCCTCTCTTCTTCTTCCCTTGATGCCACTCACCGATCTTCGGGGGGTGTTTTCGAAACTGCATGATCATGGTTGGTGGAAATCTCAGAAAACCGACACCGACAACGACCAAAGAGGCCACCGTTGGTAGAGGACGTTCCACTTAGGACGATGCACGGGGAAACAAATGTAGCATTAATACGCGAAATTAAAACTAGCCAGACGGGAGTCGGTAACAATCGGGTTGACTAAAAATAAAAAGGAGATCCACCGACGTGCGTTTGGGACACCTAAGTTCTCTTTTGTGTCTAGCACGTTTTTTTTCGGGGAAACGAAACATGAAAGGATGCGAAAATAATCAACTGGGTGTAACGGAACGCAAAGAAAAATAGACGTTTTGTTTTATTAAAGTGACGGGTCTTTGATCTCTCGGTGATGATTAGAGAAAATTGAGCGGAAAATTGTCGAAACCCAATACAGCTGACTTTCTTAAATGTTTCAAAAAAACCTGATGCGTTGATTACGAAACTAATAAATCAATTCGAACATCTCTCCTTTAGTTTTTTTGTAATTTTCCTAGGAAGTTACAATTCCTTACTCCGCCGTCAAAGAACGATACACCACCGGACACAAACGCGCGTGGGAAGATCGACACTTGACACTTGTTAGAACACCGCCCGGAATTGACGGAATTGACGGGCTCGTCGTAGGGTCGCTAATTAATAGCAGCTACATGGGAGCGATTGCTTTCGTGACGAACCGGTGAAACCGTCGATCAACGCACAAACGCTGGCGTTCCCCTTAGGGGACGATCACTCGTCAGGACACATTCAATTCCGGGCCGGGAAAAAAAGGAAAACCCGGGCTCCTAGCGTGGCTGTTTGTAAACATGTCTCCCCACTGCTAATGCTAACGGCGCGATCACGATTTCGTCACCCGAATGTCTGTCAGAATAAATATAACAACAAACAGAAGAGAGTCCACTCTCCCGGGGTTGTGGAACAGCTCCTTCGCTTCGCTGATCGATTTAACGACTGGTTTTAGAAGTTGCTGTTTAGGGAACGACGGAATGTGTCCCCAATTTTCGAACCATTTTCCTTCCCTTGAGGGGGCTGTGGCTTGCTCGTTGCACAAGGTGTGCACGGTGCCGAACAAAAACACTTCACTGGGAGGAGAAAACAGAGAGAAATAAAATCACGCACGCACAACACACACACGGAGCGTCGTCGACAGAATGTGCCGGTTCTCGTGCCAAAGATGCTTGACTGGCGCTCTCAAGGAGTGGCGCGGTGTCGTACCTCGATCGTTCAGAACTGCGAATGGAATGAAAACTGTTTTTCACGAGATTTGTTCACGAGCTTCGGCGCGATCGTGATGATCGCCACCAAAACTCGCGGCCCAAACCCCGTCATAGTCGGGGCTGGACCAGAGGTTTGGTGCGCGAAGTTGATCAAGCTGGCCCCCGGTCGGTTTCTTGCCGGGGTGTGTGCTTGACGTGGGCCATTTCATGGGTTTGGTCACATCTGGGGGCAGCATTTGTAACGCCACTGCGGTCGCTTCGTTGCCCGAGGGACGCACAATCCGGCCGCACGCACAATGAGGTTTTTGGGAGTGTGGAAAAATCGGTTTGCTTGAATTTTTATTTTTTTTTATCCAAGCCACTATCGGTATTAACGTTTATGATGATTGAGGGAGATGAATTTGGAAAAAAATATTCAGTAATTTGCAAAGCAAACAGAACAAACCCTCTGTTGTGGCACATTCTTTTGGCTGTTTGCGCATCTAGCAATAAGACATCTTCTTAAAACAAGGGAATTAATATAACAACTCTATTTTGTCTATTTGCCTATCACGCCAACACAGTGAGCATTGCAGCCGGCTCAAGCGGAGTGTCTAGAGGGCGCACTAGAGTTGGCCGGGTGAAAACTTCGAACCATGGCCAAAACAGACGAAACTTGCAACCGGACAGTGTCCCCGAAAGCGTGTAGGTTTTCCTGTCTGGCTGTCGGGGCCGGTTCGCGGGCGTAGATCTCCGCAAAGGGTCACTCAGAGAGGTGGGAGGATAGAACGAGGTGGAACGAGGAGGTTTTCCGCCGACGGTGGAGGAAAGAAAAAGAAATATACCCACCAGCGCCGCGCGGTGGTTTCTGTCACAATTTGAAATTTAAAATAAAATGCCATCCACGCGCGCGCGAACCACAAATGCACACACACACACGTGTGGTTTGTCGTTGCACTGGCCACGGAAGGCGGTCCCTCCATATTCGCGAGCTGGGGGTTGCGTTTCGAGGTCCATCGTCTGAGCTGAGATTGACGGACGGGCGACGAACGAACGGTCCAAGAACGACCGTTTTATTGCCTTTCGTAAAGGGAAAAAGTAGCGCCGGGGTGTACGAAAATCTCAACCCCATTCGCTGCAACATGCAGTTGCGAATGCAAATAGCCAACTCACAGGGTGTTTTGTGCGCAGCGCGAATCAGGAGCTAAGACGGCCCGTGACCGGTGGCGATGATTGTGCGGACGTTTTATTTTCAATCGTTTTAATAAACCATGAAACACACAAGATGCTGCTCTCGATGCGTGACGAACGGTTGTAGGGAAAACGTCAGGGTGACTCTCTTTACGACTACGTTTAATAGAGCGCTATTAAAGCGAATGCAACATCCTTGAAAAACATGTCAGGGTGTACAAAATTATACACGAATATAGCACCTTAAAACTACATCATAACCTGAGGATGGAAAAATGTAGGTCATTGATTATGGATGCGTATTATATTCCACATTTTTATATTATCTATAGCTTCCTTCTAAGAATGATAAGCAGAAGATGGCCGTTATCATTTGTGCAAGAAATTGTCATTGAAAAAATGTAAAAATAACACCAAATATGGCTAGTCACCATACAGCAAGTTAAAACTCTCCAGCTACGACGCAGCTGGTGCTTATCAAATGTAGACAAACATAAACAGAAACGTAATAAAAACGCATTCTAACGATGAGCTCAAGGCAAAAACGTGACGAGATTAATTAAAGCGAAAGTTTGATAAGAAGAAAGCTCCGGACTAATCCTGCTAAATGCTGCGAATAAGCTGGAAATATCACTATCAGGGAGCTGTGACGAACTGGAATAAAATTGTTGCTGATGTGTTAGGAGAAAGAATACGCAACCAAGACAACATAGCGATGCACGAATGGGACATTATCGGTCCTTTCGTTGTTTGTTCCAAGCCTAAGGTATTTCTGCTGCCTAATGCACACCTTCCAACACAACCCGTTTGTCAAACACCGGTTCTATGCGAGCACCTGCTATCAGCCGCGAGTTTGTTTATCAACTTTTCCGTCGAAAAACCACACAGATACAAACGACGCAAACCCATTATCAGAGGCTTCCTTCTTTTGCTTGGAAATTCCGGCCGCGTTCGATTCGACGGTGTCCAAAATGCGACCAAACGAACCGAATGGAACGAAGAAGCCAAGATCCATCAACTTCCTCCATCGTCCTGTCGCTTCCTCTCCACACCCGATCGCTTTTTGAGGTTTTCACTAAAAATAAACCACACACACACATAACACATCCGACGAAGGAACCGACCCGCGAGATGCGAAAACGAGCGGGTCGCGCGCGCAAGCCACTGAACACGCAACCCACAATGTGCGTGTGTCGCGCTCACAACACCCAATCAACAATCAACAACACGACGGAACGATGAATGAAGGTGGCATACGAGCAGCGGCGAAAAAATGTGTATCACAAAAAATAACCGGCCATCCCTAACGTGCACCCCCAATCAGTCACCCTCGGAAACGGGGTGGAGTAAAATAAATTAAGTCGTAATCTCACACAAACGCATCTCAACTTCTCACTCCTCGGGTAAGGAAGGGTGAACTGGTCGTCATTTTTTTGTGCCGGTTTCAAACCGTGTTTCACTTGTGCGCTCATCCCGGATCGTCGGCGTGTCGGGGTTTACGCTTCCACGTGGCTAGGTTCGACTGATGAACCACGGCGTTTCGTTACGAAAACGCCACCATAAGAGCAAGATCGACCTTCTCGTTGAAAGGGCGATTGGGGTTTTCGTGTGCACTGTGTCATCGATACACTTCCGGCCGTCGCCGGCGCGACGATTATTTTCAACCACTGCTGACACAAAGCGGGAACCATAAAACGGTCCGTGAACCTGTTCGCGGCAAACGGACTCGTAGTGCCACCGACCGCACCGTCATCTGTCACGAAAATAGTACAACAATCACCAATCCTGTCACCAAGAGCGGCACATGAAACCAAGTTTAATATCAGAAAACGTATAGCCGGGGTACGATTACGGAGATTTTGGAACACTAGATCCAACTCGAACACGCTCGAATTGCTTGTTACCCCCGTCAAAGCAGGCATCAGAGCAGAGAGCGTCCGATCACCCTGACAACGAAACCGAACAATGGCGACCGACTGACTGCCGGACACCGCGACACACCACGTTGGGATCGCGATGTTCGCGCGCTTACGCGGATGTTCGAGCCCGCGTGTCATGTCGCGCGGTCAACTAGAATCTGCTCTGTTTGAAAAGAGCACTTCTCTCTCTCTCTCTCGTTGAATAGGGTGGTTTTATTTTGTTTAGAAATTAGTGTGGTTGATTTACTACGCTTTCATTCCATCAGAAAACTTTCCTGCCTGTGAACATCAACGTCGTGGTTGAGCCTTCTTTTGCTCCAAAAGCATGGGAGTTGTCTGAACACAACCGAGCACCTTTTAATGACCCGGCACGCCGCCATCGACCGTTATCGCGCCATATGCCACACCCTCCAAATTCATCGGATGACCTTTTCCTTCTGGCGCAGAAAGCCACCCTCTGTACGTATGGGGGGGAGGTTTCATGGTGATGATGATGGATATACCGACTTCATCGCTTATCCAATATAAAAAAGAGTAAACGATTAGATAAATCGATTCGCCAACAGGAAGCCGGCTAACCCATATCCGGCCGTTACTAACTACCAGTGGTTGTGACACGCGCATGTGCTTGAATGCGTTACGTTGCCGAAACGATATTTTATGCTCATCTTTCCAAAATTGGAGCCTTCCTTCCTCCGCGTAGGAGGAAGAACGTGGCTAAGAATTAAGAATCGCACCTCATTAGGTGTGACGGAACAATACTGAGGAAAACAATACATACCAGATGGTGCGAACATTCTTCGTTTGCGTTAGCATGCAATGCAATTTTATTTTCATTCGTACAATTTGGAACCTAGCTAAAGATAATGTCAACTTAACGTATATTACATAGAATTTCAAAAACATCACTATTGAAAACCGAATGGTGCAAACATTGAGAAACTTGAAAGAAAGCTCCATAATTTCGGAATATTCTAACGGAAAGATACTACATGGAATGAAAATAAAAAGAAAACAAATTGTTACAATACAATGCAAACAATTTACAACACACAACCTAAAAGATAGACTTAGCAGTCGAATAAACATAGGGCATTTGTTTTTTTAACTATTTTTATTATGTTTTTTTTTTGTCTGTTTGCCAGCTTGCATTGTTATACGACTCAATTTATGTACCTGCATTTTGTTTTCGCTTATCTTCTTTAATCTCTTAGCGTCGGCGTTCATCAGTTCGTGTCGTTTTGCTCTGACCTCATCTGCACGACAGTCCGTGGCCGTACAAAGAAACTCAATGTAACACAGCGAAACAACGAGAGCGGAGGGGATTACTATTTCAAATCTCATTGCAACGATTCGTTCGCCATTTTTACAATCATCCGAGGAATACGATCGCTCATGGGTGATTGAAAACGCGATTGACACGCAAAGGTCGTGCAAGATTGGCTAGTTGGTTTACGTGAAAAATGAGTGACAATTAGAATGCCGAATAATTAAAAAAATAGAAACACCACTGGCACTCAACCTACGCCGGGAAAGCATACATTGTCCCCAAAAGAACACCTACATGTGAACGTTTATGAAATTAAAAAGCGCTCCTGCCTACATTTGAATGCCTTGCATAGTTTTTACGAGCATTGCACAATAAGGCAAATCGATCACGAAGCTATATCAGCTCCGGTGATACAGATGTCCACCAGTCTAGCTGATCAACCCGGGTTTTTATTAGCTTCAGGAGCGGGGTATGATTTAAGGATGCTTTGCTGGCGCTCCCAAATGCCTTTAAAAGCTCCTTGTATCGCGGATTTGGCCAGAAACCACACGCAGCAATGTTAATTTAAATGATACACAATTAGCCTCGGTTTCATCTAGATTGATGACCAACGCACAGATAACGCTATGTTTCTTCTCCTCCCAGTCGTTGAGTAAATCTATCGCGCGCTTTTCATCAACACAAATTACTCATTTTCGTTGAGGTCCCTCACTCTGGATGCTAATCGACGAAAGCCAGCTTTTAGCGTCTCATTAAAAAAAACGTTCAACTTATAATCGACACTTTTAAGCTTTGACATTCTTTGCATCACAACAGGATTGGATTGTTCCGGTACTAGAAATTTCCAACATTTCCGAGTCCACTTCTCTTTCTTTCTCTCTATCTCTCTTTCTCTAGCCGCATCCGTTGGACCTAATATAATTTTTTGTTGTTGTTTTGCATCGGTTGGCCGTGTATTATTCTGTACAATAGCTTCCAATTTTCGTTCGTTTCATCAGTATTGTTATATCGCGTTATCGAATGCCAACAGCAGCAGTTTTGTCACACTTTTTATATATAGTGCTTGTATGAGTTGTCTTAATCTTCATTTCCATTATCCTTGCACCCGATCCATTTTTTCCATCTATCATCATCGTGGGCACTTGTTCGACACAACTACTTTATCAAACTGTGTTTGCGTTACTTTTCGCTACAATGTATCATCAGCCATGTGTTCATCATATCGCGTCGATTTGAGAGACCTATTCACCGTCGCATATATGCTTATACCTTGTCTCGTCTGCGATAACGCTAACTTCACTTTGCGTATAGAGGAAAATATGTTGTCATACCAAAGTTCGACTACCTTTCGTATGTGCAAATGACTCATGGAACTTCAGTTGCAAACTAGAGATGAAATCTCTAGAAATACCGATTAACTCCAAAGGACCGGAAATGGGGAAAGTAATTGTCGGCCAAGCACAACTGCTTTAATCACTGCAGCAGATGCGATTTTGTAGAATCGCGTGTACTGTGCTAGTTGTTTAGAAAACTAGAACTGAACAAAAAGACGTCATAAATTTGGATAATATTATATTAAATGTATATACGAAATAGAAAATATAACCATGTTACCGTAATACACTGAGAGACAAACTGTGGCATAAAACATTCACGAAGAATTCATCCAATTTGAAAATTATATAATCACTAGTTATAACTAGCCGCTGAACAATTTCTTACTTTCTGAATTGGATATCATTCCGCAACACACAACATACTACAATGTTAAAGCACTGCTGCACAGGTTTCCACTGGATTACCACAGGAGCGATTGAGGCTCTACTGCGTGAGGGTGTAGGACGCCGCCATGCACTTGAAGGACATCACCACATGTACAATTCAATTTCGGCACGCCGAAGCGAAATTTAGAGATGCCACAGTCCAAAGATAATTTCTCAAATGGACTATTCTCTCTCGGGATGCAGCTGAAGCTAGCTTACTTCTCGACAGTATTTTCCATTGCTGCTGAGCCGACACATATGCGATCGAATCGAGTAACAATTTGTAACAGGATCACACTCCGATCAGCTAACTTCAGGTGATATGACAGTTAGCGGAGGTGGTGGTAGTGGCAGCGACTAAAGGGCACAATTCATGCTACTTTTAATTGTAAATCTTGATCGCCTTCTCCATGTAGTTAAACCTGCTACGTTTGGTGTTTTTGTTGATGTGCTCCAACCCGAGGTAGGTGCGCGAGTGCGGATCGCTCGGGTCGCCGCGGAACGTTTCGAGCTTTATCAGTATCATTTCGTCGTCGATGTAGTCGATGTGCTCGGTGATGATCGCTAGCCGGTACTTTTCCCACTCTTTATCCGAAACCGCCAGCTTCTTTTTCATGCGTTCCTTGAGAGAGGCAAACGTTTCGTCTTGCACGGTGCGAATGAAGAACGGGATGCCGAAAACGCTCGAAATGTCCTTGGTGAAGTGTAGCACGGGCACAAGCATCTCGTTCTCACCGAGTGTCACTTCGTCCTCGGCAACCTCCTCGATGCGGTACATAATTTGACTACCAATGCTCGACTTTTGCACGAACGGGTTCTCCGTGTAGTCGTGCAGCTGGTCGAGCGGTGTGTCATCAGCCGGTCCGGGTGATAGCCGATTTTTCGAAAGCTCCGAAATCCGTAACTGCTTCGTGCTAGCCTCCGCGAACTCGATCACCTTCCGCGCCTCCTCGAGCAGGTCGCGCACGGTGCCGTTCTTGTTTGGGTACAGAATTAGCTCCTTCTCCTCCTTCAGGTTCGGCATTAGGTAGAGACAACGGAACTGCTTCTTGTTCTCTAGCTCATTGATATTGATCGAGAGTTTTTGATAGAACAGTTTACGTATCGTCTTGGTCTTGCTATACTGCAGCACATCCCGCAGCGAACCGCCGAAGCTGTGCGACAACGGCTGCCCTGGCAGGTCACTGTAATTTTTACTCTTGAAAAACTGTATCTCGTACGGGTTTACGTTGATGCGACGGCCTACCGCTTTCGCGATCTGATCGTACGTTGACTCAGACGAGAGATCGAGCGTAAAGCCGGTATCGTTCGGGATGAGGGTGTCGAGAAAGACGACTTCGATGCGGCAGAATAGATCCTTGAAGTACGCCTCACAGGTAGGAAACTCGAGGTTCTCCTGCGGAGGGTGCATTTTCTCGAACACGATAATCGTACCGTGACCTAACAGTGACAGGACCGTCTGCAACGTCTGGAACTGGTCGGTAATTTTCAGAGCCTTATTGATGTCCACCACCTCGTATAGCTGTAATTCGGTATCCGATTCGAAATAGGCGCGTTTGTTCAATTCCCTCACTAGCTCAGCCACTGTGGTCGACGGCTTGTAGAGCCCGTGGCCACAGTAGTTCAAACGTTTTTCCACGGGGTCGTAGAATTTGAAAAACAGTAGCGTATCCTCGAACGTGATCTTGGGAGGCTCGAGTTCGTTCCGGCCCGGCAGCGGTAACTCCAGGAAGATCGTGCACGAGTGCTTTGTCTCTGGCAAGGCGTACTTGCTGCACGTCTCCGTCGACGTCGGATCGATGTATTCGAACTTGTGGGGTTTCTGGTTGGAGGGTTTCTTAACCTCCCACAGCCGGTACTGACCCGGTTCGACTTTGAACGCCCGCCCAACTTGCACAACCACGGTCGCAAGGTCCATCGTTTTGCGCACCTTCAGTGAGCGGTACGCGGCGGTTGTCGCATCAAATAAGTCCGACTTTTGGTGCACCTCCATGTAATCCGCTAGCAGGATGTTGAGGTTCACGAAATTAGACGCTTCGGTGCGTTCCGTACGGCGAACCTGCTGGATACGCCGTTGCTCGTTCAGCCGTTCCAATAACTCCTCCGGGATGTCGCTTTCCTTCACCTCCTCCAGCACCTGATGGACGACGGATTCGCGTACGTACACCAGCATGTAGGCGTTGCTACTGTGCCGCAGATTCAGCTCGTTATCGTGTCCACCATAATTTTGCTCAATCGCTTCGTTGCCAGTGCAGCGACACACTACGTCGTCGTCGAACTTGCACCACTTGGCGTCGTTCTTGGGATTGATGTACACCACGTAGTGTCCCCCGTGGTTGTCGCCGGAGTGCACCAGAACCGCGTGCAGAATGTACGTGGCTGGTGTTTCTTCTTTCGACTCAAGGAACTGATCCAGGTAGATCTTCTCGTCGAACTCGAAACGATCGTTGAACTTAACCGAATTGTCAGAAATCGGATCGTACTGGAAGCGCATTAGATGCAGATGAAGCACCGGTGGGAATTTGCTGAAAACGATGCCCTTTTCTGCCTTCTGCAATCCGTGCTCGCCAGCGTCGTACTTGTTGTCATCGTCCAGAATTTCGGTCGCGATGTAATCCTTAAACGACTCTTGGATGTTTTTCTTGCCCTTAATGTTAAGCTGAATGTCGTAGAACGTCTCCGTGCGACGGCTCGTATAATCCACGTTCTGGCATTTGATATACGATATCATTTTGCCCTCGAATAGCTTCGGGATCGTGCCTTCCAGGCTGGTGCCCTTCATTTTATTCTCTAGCTTATCGAGGAGCACGCGCAGAAACTCCTGCACGTCGTGCTGCATAAACGAATCGAGCGCATCCCAGCCAAAGCTTTTCGTCAGCTTCTTTGTGCCGACCGGTTTGTTCTGCGTCTGCAAATCGTGGAACACGCGTTGCAGCGCGAGGGCCACCGACTTACAGTCATCGTCTGCTTCGGTGGGCATCTTGTATACCGCTTTCCGCAGTTGGTTCGTAAAATAGAGCGTTTGAAGGAGCGAATTCATGTAGCACGTGGCACCCTGGTTTTTCAGACCGACGTAACCGGTGTGCTTTTTCGAGTCCCAAAAGATGCCTCGCGGTGGTTCAGCATTTACGAACACCTCGAGAGTGATTGTGTCGTTTTCTATAAACCCGTTTGCCGGGTCAATAATCTCCTGCCAATTCATGAACGATGAGAAGCCCCAATCGTTCTCTTGCATGCAAAACGTGTGCCGAATTCGCCTTATGAACGGTTCCGCATGGGGGTTAACCTTCAACAGTCGCAGCTCTGCCGATGCTGAACAGTTCCAGTTGTTGCTCGAGCTCTCACCGTTGCACTGCAGGAAGAAGCCGAGTCCTTTGCCGGCTGAGACGGCGTTATCGTTCGAGCGTGGCATAGCCAGAATTTTCCAAGGCAGGTTGCGCACGTAATACGGCGGTGAGAGTACCGATTCGTTGAGCCTGCTGAACTTGGTGATCTGAAAGCTGAACGTCGCCTCTGATCGCACCTCGTCGTTCATGTAATCCTGATCGTCCAGCGCCATCGCTTCCCCGCCGCCCTCAGCGTTTCCACCACCACCGTTGGCAGCAGCTGTTGGAGGAGCCACTGCGTTAGTGAGGTTCTGAATGTTGGGCGAATCGATTTCATTGTCATCCTGCGTATCCATCGCTTCGACCGTTTTTTCGTAGTCCATAGCGCTAGAATGAGAGGTTTTACATCGTTTCGGTTTCGGTTCCGGGTCCGGTGACGTCATGTCCCGTTGGTAGGTTCACAAGGCAGGATGGTATCGGGAATGGCAATAAAGGTGGGATACCACCGCAGATGGTACAGCAGTGGTTCAACAATTGGCGATGATGTTGTAAGGAATAGTATGTAAGGCGCAAGTTAAGATAGCAGGACATTGAAATTAATCAAAAAAAGTAACGGAGATTTTGAGAGCACCGCGATAGACGTTAGAACGTGATAGAAAAGGAAAGAGAAAGAAAAAAATAAAAACAAACTTTCAGAACAATCGGATGAACATTCTGTCGGTTGGAAGCGTAAGGAATAAGGAAGGTGGAATTCGGTTCCCAACGTGGTCCTTCGCAATGATTTGACTGCTGTTATAAATGGGAGGTCACTGATTACTGCAAAATGCAATGCTCTACTTCATCCACAATAGAAACGATTGTTTTTTAGGTACAAAGAATCATTTGTCGTTAATGAAGAGGGACAGACAATCCAATACTACCTGCCAAAAGCTCTACAACTTCGTCACATTTATACATTCGTAATTGTTTAATCATGAAAACGGTGCTCAATTTCTCACCACTAAGCATTGTAATAGATAGAACGCTTGCGTTAAACCAATTATCCATTCACAGGTCGATCTTCGTCACCAATATTGTTAACACCACTACGGAACACGCTATTTGTCGTGTTCAATTAAGAAAGCGATTAATCTAATTAAACTTCAACCTCATGGCAACTTTTACTTTGAGGTCTATCGATGATGCATTAAAAATGTGCTTTTAATTAACGTATTGACCGTCGATTACACTCTAACATACAGCATATGTGCAGCAAGCGCATTGTTTGCCATCATAACAGACACATCAGATCATCCGAAACCTTAAAGAACCGCGAGAATGCAACGTATGCTAATGTGACCATTAGCACTCCGTTCCGATCTCGGTGTGCTGTGCGTGAACCAAGGACTAAGGACAAGGTGTCATCATCGTGAAGGGAATGCGGTACCGAGCTTCGAAGAGAGAAGAGATGTCCACTCTCGAATCTAGGCCGGGGAAGGAAGGGTGGTTCTTTGTTTTCGTCAGCTGAGCTAGCTTGGATACGTACTTTAAGCCCTCTGTCGGAAGAAATTCCTTCCCCGTTTTTGCGACCGTTCGGTGCGCACGTTTTCCACCGAGAACAGTGAGAAAGCGGGTCAGCAGATGGAAGCCTACGCCTCCGCCTCCTCCTCCACGTCGACGGTCTTCGCTCTGCTCTTCTTCGATGCCGACGCCGCGTCCCTCAACAACACCACCACCAGTTTCACCGGTAGGAATGATGTTGTTTGCCTTGCGTCGCTCAGATGCTTCGAGCGAACCAAGAAGGGAATTGTCACTGGTTGCCTTCTGCTGCGGATCAGCTCTTTGCGACGGTGTGACGATTCCGGCCGATACAACCAGCCGGTCTTCTTCTTCCTCTTGGCCGGCTACCGCTGCTAGTGCTGGCGGTTCTGTTGCGGCTACGACTGCTGCTGGCGCTTCCGACCGATCCGGCTCGTTGGGTGCAGTTTTATGTGTCTTACCCCAGCGAAAGCCGACCCTGCGTCCAATCCACTTTCGAGGGGGTTGTTGCTGTTGCAGTTGCTTCTGATCTTCCACCGATCCTTGGAAGGATCCTTTTTTTCGCCACTTCCGCAGTGTCGCTCGATCGGTTTTTGCCAATATTTACCAATAATGATTCACTACTGTTTTAGCAACTCACGTTTTGCACACCGCGAGCCAGTGGTAATGGAAGAAAAACACTGGGAATGCATCCGCGGACACGGTAGAAAAAGTAGAATGACCAAGAAAATGAGCAGGCGTAATAGCTAAACGTCAACGATTCTGCAGTGTGACGCTGTTGTAGGGTTCCGTCTAGAAAAAAGTGTGTATCGAAAGGCAAATCGATGGTGTGAACAAACTCGTAAATACGCACTGAATGTTAGCTCACGCGTTGCACCGTACCGATTATATGCTTCCACATTCACTTAAAACAGCAAACACATGTACTTTAAATCTAAATTTGCCGACCTAAATCGAGGACAAAATTATCTCTGCCAACGACGCTTACACCATTCTCTTCCATTTGACATCTGGCAAACTGACAGCAGTGAATCGACAGTACACAAGGTGGGACATTGGAGGGTTTCTACCAGCCAAATAACAATAAAATTATATAGAAATCAACTCCTGCCTACATATAATAACGTAATATAGTACCCAAAAGAACAATTGTTGTCACTCATGGGGTCTATAATTATTTATTCCAAATTTTTGTGGTCGTATAATCACAATAAAACATTGCGCAACCTCTTCCACATCCGATGGTAACAAAAACATAGAATGTGCGAAAACGTAGCATTATTTGTCATCACCTATCACCAACAGCCCAATTCGTTTGAAATGATATCGGTTGATAAGAAGTTAGATGAATTTCAACGATAGGAATATGTGCCGTTGTATAACAGGATTTATTTGTAAATTTTATCACGTTTTATGCACATCATTATTATTTTTAAAAAGCCTTTAAACATAATTCCCCAAGAAATATTTTTTAACTTCCTTGATCAGCACTAAGTGCAATTTAAAAGTACCCTTCGCTTCAGTCGATCTTGTTCAGATTGAGCAAAAATTAAGCAAAAAGCCAGACTCCCGGTTCAGCAAAGAGCAAAAATAGGTAAAAAATAAGGCGCTCATCTATAAACAATGAATCAGAATCACAATCGTATCGTATTATGCAGTTCATTACATCAATGAAGAATATGCACGTGGGTTGGCATATTTCCTACTCTTACTCTACGAATAGCTGACTGGGATATGAAATTAATTTCCCTTCATCTTGCCGCTCTACAGTGACCTCGAATCACCTGCGTCCCTGTGAAAGGAAGCGTCTTGGGGGACTTAACCGCATATGCCTCTATATGGTCATCGTTTTACGGGAAGCGGGCCGAGTTTTCATGTTAACACCCTTAAAGCGCAGCTTTGCCGTGTGATTTTCGATCGTGATCGTACCCATGCCCACCAACAGTCACATTTGATGGCCTGAGGAGCTTGGCAAGATCGTGCAAAGTCTATGTAGTGGTTTATAATTTGTTCACGCCAGGCAACGACGGCAAGGACAGCGACACTAGCTGCAGTCGAAATCTGGACAGAGAAAAAGAGTGCATACCACCTGCCTTGCACGACACCGCACGTGTGTGCCATGACCTTTCACAAGCCGCGAATTAACGCTGGCGCCTGGATCGGAAGACGGGAAAACGCATTGTGAGACCTTCCAGCAGACAAGCCAGGCCAATTATGCTGCGTGTGCCCTCCACACCAACATGAGCGAGAAAATATCGTTCTCTTCCTGAAACAAAGCTACTAGTTTTCGTATGTCTTTTTTAAATTTGATACAAGTTTACGGAGTTGATGAACGTTGCAGCAGCAGTACAGGGGTTGCACGTGAGCATACAATTCATATTTAGGGCACCAAGCCTTCGTTCTGCCAAGCAAGAACATGAGGATTGCATTATGAAATGATGAATTCTGAATGTCGTTTTATTGCCAGTCAACCGTATGGTACCGCCGGCCCCATTTCTAGGCCATTCTCTATGCACCACATTGTGGACCATCTGTTTGCATATAACAGGGTGCTGGCGCATCGCTTTTGAAGTAATATGGTAAATTCATTTTGGAATTGAAGAAAAATATTCAAACATATATCACAGTAACGTCAAGAAAACGAAGAGATATTACGAAAAAATATGCATAATAACATAAGAAAGCATACATAACTCTGCAAAAAAATAATATTGCAACTGTTATTGTTATTTATTTAAGAACGGCTTAGATTTAAGAACGTATTTAGATTTGGATAATTTTTTTTGAGCTGAAAGGCATTTCCTCCCAACAGCCGCAGATAGCCTTATCCCGGGCTGACTCGGTTAATATTGCAACTGAAACGATTTAAGGAATTCTCTGAACGATACTTTTTGACTCACACTTGTCACGGTTGGCAGATCAATCGTGGAAGATTAATTTTCCATTAATCATAAGCATTACATGCGCATAGTAACCCTTCTCACACTAACAGTCCATCATGGATCATCCCTAGCCCAAATTTCAAACATTTTTTCGACATGCTTCATATTTTCAATTCACGCCTTTTTGTTACATTATTTCTCTATCACGTTAACGCCGAAGCGCTTTTTGTTAAATCTACCCTTTCATTTGTTGAATGTACCACGATCGGCTAACAGTGGGAAGTAAATTCAATTATTTGTTGAAAGGAACTGTTTGACGATCGCCTACTAATTGATCACGATCTCACAAGAAGAAATCACTAAACACTTGCCACGGACTCCTCATATTGAGCAACACGCGAAAGCAAGCACCGCACTTATTGCTTAACCATCGCCTTCGAATGCACAAAACGTTTATGGGGGAAAGATCATCTAATCACAAGACGTACTCTTCGGTTACGGGTTCAACTGGTCACACCCACCCTCGGTCGAAAAGATGAGAAAAATATCACCAAACACCATCGACAGGCGACGACTCGCGACGAAAGGTAAATAACACAACGGCCTTTTCAGGCTCTACTCTCGTGAACAATACACGTTTTGCATCTTTCGATCGGTTTGATTCGTTTTCACCTTGTGTTTACGAATAGGGAAGGAAGCAACGCGAAAATAAACGACGGCCGGGCGACGTACGTTATCAGAGGCCAGAATATGCTTGCATGGGGATAAGTAACTTGTCGCAGATTTTCTCACTTTCTCTGCATACTCGTACTACTCAAAATTCACTCAATGGGCTCAATCGTGGGAAAAGTATTCAAATTTTAAGCCAAAAAACAAATAAGTACATCAATAGATTGCACTTCACAAAAACCCACCATCCGCTTCCCTTCAATCGTTTTCACCGAATTCACTGCCGCCTCACGGTTCCGGGGACCAAAGGGCCAAAAGGGAATTTGTATCAAATGAAGCCCCAACGCAGCGACAGATCCGACGCGGACGCGCTCGAAACACAAACTAATCGCGCGAAAAAGCACAGAAAAGGCAAAACCCTTCTGTGTGGCGAAGCGCCTTCCACCGAGGACGGGTGGTTGGGCGCGATCGTACGACGCTGCGATCGTCGTGACGTCGTAAACCCCCCCCAAGAGATGCTGCAGTGGAGCAATGATGGCGACCGATCACGACGACTGCGGACGGAAGTGAATTCGCTCCCGAGCTGCCGGATATCAACATAGAGACATCCGACTAGCACGGAAGAGAGGACACACACGAACAAATATCAAGAATAACAATCGATTCTCTTAGGCCATGCGGCTCCAAATAGTGTGTTCTGTATCTTCTAAGGGACGAACGAAACAAAAAACATACACTTTCACTGCGTCTGCCGTTCGATGGAGGATGGAAGTGAGTGGCAGCATGTCCGAGACGCGCATCAGCTCCCGTGACAGTGAGTATATTTTTAGGAAGAAGCTAGTGCCGGCACCGTATTGGCGTCTAAATCATTATTGGAAGAACTGTGCAACGGATGGAAGCCGGAAAACCAGAACGGACCCGAAAACATATGGGTTGGTCCGGCGTGGAAAAGCAATGGGTACAACAGTGAACAGTGGCGTCTATTAGTCAGAGATACATGCATTCATTGTCGAATAGAAGCAGTAAAAATCCATTTATAATGCATTTGGAGGAGTAACACTTGAAAAAAAAGGCATTGCACCTACATAATGGTATTTCATTTTGGAGAAACTCATTTTGTCCAGAAATGTAGCCAAAACTCTAGACGACTTCACGCTAAATCATAATTAAAGATAAATGGAAATTTTCAAGCAAGGGGTTAGTAGAACATCAGGGTTTCAACTTTTTTGGAGAGAGGAAGCATAAATCAATGTGAAGATCTTAGAACTGAGAGTGATTATTTAAGAGTGTTATAAAACACAGCCTCACAGCATATGTGCAGCATATTGGCTCAAGTGGTCAAAAAATAGCTCAGCTCCAGCGAGCCTAGATTGTGATTTTCAATCGCGAATGAACAAGTCAGCTACTTGCTGAGACGCCATATAATTTTTAATGTCGTTGGAAATAAGATACATGTCTAAATCAGATGACTGAAGCAGGATGAATATGAACAGGAAGTTTGTGCATCATTCATCATCGCCACAAGCTATGCTCGTATAAGCTTCGTATGTAGCTCGATGTACATGTCATTGAAAGACGACAAAAGTACATTCTCCATTCGAATTTCACAAGTTTAGGACACGTGTCCGTAGAGAACCACCGTTCACTTCAGCGGATGTGTCACATTGCGTTTTTTAGATCTCTGAAGATTGTGAAGTACGTAATAGTAACGATTTGTGCTGCCAGGGATTTCGATGAATACTTCATCAAAATAAATTTCTCCTAACCATTTTTCTATCGTACCCCAGGAGCTACTCGTCCCCGAGCCGTGCTCGTCCATCGTATTGACATCATAAATCGATCGTCACCGACTAAGGGTGCATTTTCCCGCCGCTTTCAGCATGCGATCGTGCGAAAAATCGTGACTGCAAAAGCATCAACCACCCAGTAAACGAAAGCCAAAGAAATCCCACGGACACACGCGTTCGGTAAGTTCTATGTCAAGGATTTGTGCGATCGTTGTGCAGTGTGTTGGTACGATAAGTTTCAATGGGTGGATAAAAATAGCGGCATGGTGTTTTTTTTTTCAAGTGATACATAAATTTCGTATCAACTATAATGCTGTGAAATGGTGGACGAGCCTCCACTGAACTATTTGACTACTGTAGCATAAGAACAGTGTAAGCAATGTATAATAGAAAGAAAAACATGATTAAATGGTCGTCAAATAGTCGATTTTTTAGTATCAATCAAGTCAAATTATTCAACAATTACCTTCCACCAACTATTGACTGCACGAGCACGAAGTAATGCTCTATGCCGTGATTAGACCAAAAAAGGCACCACAAACCAACCTAAACGTGTGTTTCGATCAAAGCGAAGCACTAAACGATGAACGGCATGCCCTTCCGGCCTTCGGTCAAAATCGAGGCAAAGTCAGGCAAGACTCATTCTCAGCGGTCGGTTGGTTTTGGCGACACAATCGGCTTTTCTCTGTGCTTTACAGCCGATAGCATGAACGGGTTCGCTCTCGAGTCAATGCCGAGTGGTCCTTGCCCGGACGAAAGACATGAAATCACCGCACTCGCGGGGAAGGTTTTGGGCTGCTGCCACCGGTCATGATAGATTCCTTATAAGGCGACCATCTCCATCTCTATACGGTCCGGTTTTTTCGACTCTTGGCCTTCCATTTTCGGTGCGTGGCTTTACTGAAGCATCGTGAAGCAGTACAAGAGACTGATTCGTTCATGTGTTTATGTTACCTACCGCTTGTTTCTTGGATATGCTTAACCATGTGATGGAGTTACGTTTAGGAAATACCTTTCTAACGCTTGAAAGTACTTCCTCGCGTAACGAGAAACTTCATCTATGCCCATAAGCTATTGAATCGGTCATTGCGATATGTTTTTATGATTTTGGTTGTTCACATGGTTGTTCACACTCACATGCAGGTGAAATGGTGCAATTGCATCCGGAAGAACGATGATGCCCATATGCTGACGTTTAAGATAAGATGTCTTATATGCTATGACTCACCGAGATCATCCATCCTGTGAGGCTGCTAGAGGCTGTACTTCTGGAATTCTCACTACGATACCGGTTTGCGAAATGTTTTTAAATCAGTTACTTGCACACGAAACGCACAGTTTGATGCACTGCGGAAGTAAACAACATGCACTGTCACTATAATTTTAAGCAAACCACCCACATCACTATCACTACACTTACGAAAATCACAACCTACAACCAACCGATGAGACAATCTGTCTTTCTGCTGTATGATTCAAGCATTAACTAATGCACAACGTACCTAACAGTTCCTTAACAATAGTTTATAGAGCGATAAAACGAAGACGCATAGGAAAACAACAAAACTTTGTTTGTTCCTTTTGACGTTTCGTTTCTGATAACACCACTGACGTTTAGAAATACACTGTAAATTCCTGTCGATTGAAACAACGCATCGCAAATCTGTGCGATGAGAAAACATCGAATACGAACAAAAATCGTTAAAATTAGATTAGAAATTTCGGGATTTAAATTCTTTTCGAAACTATGTGTTTCATGAAAATTTCTTTTTGAATGTTGTTAGATAGAATTATTGAAATTGTTGATCCACCTCTTTTCACAGGCCGATGCGGGCTGGTGTACGACGGGGAGTCGCACCGGGTGTGACGATTTCCTGTTTGATGGTGAATTTGTGCTTTTCTTCGTCCTGCTTTCGTTGCTCCATTTGCTGCTGAGCTTCGCGCATCTGCACTTCCATCGCGTTCTGGTGCTCGACAGCTTGGCGGCGTTTATCTCGCCCGCTTTTGCCCGTTTCTTTCACGGAAAAGAACATTGGTCCCAGCTCGGCTAGCCAGTAACCATCGACGGCGGTTGCGCACTGCATGTACTCCTTCGCCGTCATAATTAACTCATGATACACGACGTAATCCGGAGTGGTACCCAATCCGTACAGTGCAGAAGTAGGATGCAGGTGGCAGGGCATGCCCGTACGTAAGTTCACGTACTCGCCGATGCCCTTCAAACGAGCCGCTTGGTAGAAGTATGCCGAGCAGATACACTTACGCACGACGTCCCAGTCTGTACCGCAGGACTTGAGCGTTAACCGTTGTTGCTGACTGTAAATGTCCTTTAACTGCTGACGCACTTCGCGAACCTTTCGCATGGCCTTAACGTGGATGAAGTGTTCATTGCACCATGAGCCCGAGTACCTAAAACGAATCGTTACCTCGTTAGTCTATTAAAAACCAAAATCGAAGCGGTTGTAGTTCTTACTTGTTCATCTTCCACTGTTGGTATACATTCAGGTACGTGAGATGGTCGGATTCCGGAACCTGAAACTTTTCTCTCACGCTGTCTGCTTCTTCTTCGCGACCTTTGGGCCGATAGAAAATAGACGGCACAGATAGCATCGATACTAAGATAAAACGAAAAGAAAGGATAAAATAATCAACGACAGATTCTCGTACAAAAATTCTCTCCTTTTGTTTCTTACCAATGATTAAAATTTCTTCACTGCAACCCATCTCGTTAGCCACGATCAACATCTGACATTGGGGCGGATCAAGCGGAAACTCCGCCATCTGACGACCCAGAGGCGTAAGTGCACCTGTATGATCGAGTGCACCCAGAATCCACAGTTGATAGAGCGAGTTAAGAATGTTATCCTGAGGCGGAGGGTCCATGAAGTGGAACTGTAGCAAATCGCTCACGCCCAGTGACTTCAATAGCAGCACAGTGTTAGCCAAATTGGTCCGCTGGATCTCTGGCACGGTCAGGTGCAGCAGCTCGTCTTTGTACTGACGCTCAGTGTACAGGCGGAACGCTTGCCCGGGCCCGGTACGGCCAGCACGACCAGATCGCTGGTTCGCGTTGGCCTGCGAGATCGGATAAATCTGCAGCGCGTCCATACCGATGCGTGGATTATACACTTTCAGCTTACAGTAACCCGAATCGATCACGTACGAGATGCCGTCCACGGTAAGCGACGTCTCTGCTATGTTGGTGGCTACCACGCACTTTCGCGTGCCGTCCGTCGAGCGTTGGAAAATTTTTGCCTGCAGATCCGACGGCAGCTGCGAGTAGATCGGAAGAATTGACAGGGCCGGTGCGTTATCGATTTCCCCTAGCCGCTCGGCCAACACCTCGCACGTCACCTCGATGTCCTCCTGACCGGGCATGAACACCAATATGTCGCCCTCCGTCGGTTGGAGATGGATCTGCAGTACCTGCTTCACCGCACCGTCCACGTAGTCCTCGCACACGTTCTTTCCGTAGAACACGTCCACCGGAAATGTTCGCCCCGGGATGGTGAAATTCGGCACGTTACCAAAGAAGTTGGAGAATTTCCCAGCGTCCATGGTAGCGGAAGTGACGATCAGCTTTAGGTCGCGTCGTTTCGCTACGATCTCACGTAGCAGCCCGAACAGTACGTCCGTCGAGAGCGACCGTTCGTGCGCCTCGTCCATGATGATCACGCTGTAACTGTCCAGTTCCTTATCACGTAAACTCTCTCGCAACAGTATACCGTCCGTCATGTACTTGATGACGGTTTTCTCCGACGTGCAATCTTCGAAGCGGATCGCATACCCCACCTCCTGTCCCAGGGCACAATCCATTTCGTCAGAAACGCGCTTCGCCACGGACATGGCTGCGACACGACGTGGCTGCGTGCATCCGATCATTCCGTTCCGGCTGTATCCGTCTTCGTGCAGGTATTGCGTCAATTGTGTCGTCTTGCCGCTTCCCGTTTCACCGACGATGATAATGATCGAGTTTTCGCGGATAATGTTTAACAGATCCTGTCTCACGGCAAATACCGGCAACGAACGACGCTGCTGCTGGATGGTTTTGCGACGCGGTCCAAAATCACCCTGTGCATTGGCGATGTGATCCGCGTACTTTTGATCTTTTCGAGAATCATACGACTCGTCATCGCCCGGTTCCTGCTCGTCCTTGTCCTTTGCAACGCCCATGATGTTGCCTAACTTAGTGCCACCCAGTTGCCAGTGTTTTGCTTGGGCACGCTTTCGCTCCTTCAACTCGCGATAGGTTCGCACGAGAGCACTTCCTTTGCGAGCATTGATCGCCATATCACACGTCGGCTCTCGAACCGGCACCACTGGCTCTGGCTGTTTGGTAAAGACGATTCTCCCGTCCAAAAATGGCGGCACTGTGTGGTGTACGAGAAGATGCACCCGCTCCAATGCCTCTTCGTCGAAATCTTCGTTCACGTTAACGGACATTACGACACCTGACGTAAGCAGTCGATTCTTTTCCCACAGCTCGTTGTCTTTGTTTATCTGTCGCTGCTGGGCGGATATTCGGCGATTGTTACGAGACTGCTGCTGCTGTTCCCGCTGCTGTAGATACTGTGAGTTAAGCTCTGAGAACTCGTTCATCTGCCGCTCGTCGTCGCTGCCGTACCATTCGCGATCAAGCCGCAGCTGTTCTTCCTTCCATTGCTCGCGATCGGCATCGGTAAATTCCGATCCGGAGAACGGTTTTGGCGTAGGAAAATCCCATGACGAGCGGGGTCCGGCCGGATCTCCATCTTCAGCCTCATCGTCGCTCCAGTTGGAGCTGGAAGGTTGTTTCGAGCGGTGCCTGCTTCTCGGTGTGCTCGGTTCGTACCGTGAGAATGTACTGTCATAAGATGCGGATGGCGTGTTAGTATAAGGAACGTTTGAAAACTCAAATAAAATAAAATAGCTTACCTTCTTCTCGACTCCGACACAGATCGCACGCTCGGTGGTCGATACATTTCCCGTCGCCTGTGTTCACCTTTCGAAGTGGCATATAAACTACCCTTTTTCCGGTACGCCTCATGTTCCGCTGATCCTTTAAGCTTTTGCCGGGCAACATCACTTACCCCGCCGCTATACGAGGGAGTTTCGACCGCCCGTTCTCGGTATCGTCGGGAATTTGAATTATCGTAATCATCCTGCTTGTTACGTTTACGGCGGCTATCGGATCTTTCCTTCTCCCTCCCATAATCTGATTCGCGGTGCCTCCGAGATGACGATTCCCGGTGGTCGTGTCTTTTTCCCGCAGAAGTCTTTTCGTCCGGATCATCACCTTCATCTGAGTCATGACCGTAAAATGACAGCTTGTTACCTGCTTTTCGTTCTGCGCGGCGAGCCGCCGCCAATTTGTCCAGGCCCAGCAGAGACGGCTTGGGCTGCTTGAAAACAATGTCATCGTTGCTTTTGTCTTTGCGTATCACTAGCCCACCTGAGTGTTCATTTTTCGTTTCCGAATCGCTCAACTTTTCCACGGACGTAAAACGTTCCATTTTATAAATTATATGCTAATACGCGTACATCTATGGATCACAATTCACTTTAAAACAATTTCAGTCACAGTTTCCTCGCGAACGTGCGTTTCTGGATCATGTTTACGAGAAAATAGCGCAACATTCGGACTGACAGTTCCTGCGTCATTCAATCGTCAGCGTATGGACACAGCCCTGCATGAAATGAAATGAATGAAGCGGATAAACACACCCCTGCTTATAATGTTTGAACGTGCGGTTGCTGAAAAGCGTTGAATTTTGTGAAAATTACCAGACAATTTTATCAACAACAAATTTGTAAACCCATGTAAAACCCGTATATCTTACCTGTGTAATCATTATCATGCCGAGGAACACTTGAATGTGATATGATGAAATATCATTAAAATCATAATCCAACATACCGTATTCGGTCTATATTTTTATTGTAGTTTCTAGCATTTAATCAGTAAAATACATTTATAAAAATATCAACACAGTTGCTCTGTACTGTACTTTCTACCTGTTTACGTTAATCCAAAATAATTGAAGTAAAAAAACAGTTTTCCTCCATGAAACAGAACCAACTTCTATTTCAAATTCCAATGCTATTTGCATGACAGTCCCATTTGAAGATAAAAGTACATCGAAACCAATAGTAGACCAAGTGGTTAAACGCAATATCTAAGCGGGCAAAACATTCAAAAAGTTTAATTGGTTGCATGCTGCTGAAATCAAGTGCTACACGTAAGCCAAATTTTCAGCCAAACCTCTATCGCTGTAGCAGTGATGAAAACCATGTTATACGGGTACATTTGGTAAAAGTTAAGCAAATTTGTAAATAGTCTCATTTATGTATGTTGATCACGGACCTACCTTTGTTGCACAGTTGTTTTGTTTCCCTTAAATTGTTTGAGCATACATTCTTAATACATAATCAAATATGGATTACTTAACTCCAGTTATGGTATTCCGTTTACTTAACATGGGCGGAGATGTGTTATGTGTTCGTGGAAACATTCAAACGCTACCGCTTTCCTTTTTTATAAGCAAATATGCGAGATTCTTCGTGACATAAGATCGTGCAAACAAATTGAAAAGTGTTGTGCAGTAGTGAAAATATGTGTAAGTTCCTTCTTATCAGCACCAACCACGGCGCCCCACACTGTATAACGTGACCGAGTGAAACATTCCTGCACTATGCAACTAATCCTCCAACATTGCATGCACTCCGTGCAAATCGTTACTTACTTTATTTTGTGAAGGGCTTGCGATTCTTTATCGTAAAAAACACGGGATACGTATCAAAAAATCAAACCCAAGAAATGCTTCATTATTTCAAATTCTAAATTCTGGGGCTTGCCACTACAATACAATCAAATGAACGTACGTTACGGTTTCAACTTGCAATTAATAATTTTCGGTGTACTATTCATGCTATTGGCAACCAGCACCCCCTACTTACATAGCCCTCCATTGTAATCACGACCACATTTCCCATAATTTTGCCTCATTATTAAAACCTGTGCATGATTCTTTTTGTTTTTAATGATTCATACTATACTTTCACGACTAGGGTTGGGAAAATTGCAAATAGTTTCAATTCGTGTAAGATTCTCACCACAAAATCGACTCTCAAGCACCTGCAACTACAACTAGAGTGAATACGATGAGGGTTTTAAGCAATTGGTTCTGTTGCATTACCGGTCGCATACACATCGACGTCGGATTATACGACTCTTGAAGGGAATGGAGCTATACGAGCGGATTGTTGGGGCGAATGTACATTTATGCGGCGAATGGAACAAATGCGCTTCGAATTTTCTAACCCACCTAAAGCAAATAAATCTAGAGAATATTTCTGCTTCTTTGCTGCCTATTGGTCTCCACAACACAATCGTCTTGTCACCATCAATATTCAGTAATTATTTTCAAAATCTTCACAGGTTTTCTATGTTTTAAATTTTCGATTGTTTGCTAAATAGTCAATAATTCGTTTTCGTCGCTGATGTTATTGAGGACAAATGCACGATTGTTCGTGCACGGCACGTTACACTTCACTGGGAATATGCATTATCGGTACTATTCCTAATCGTCTAAAGCGCCCCTAATCGGGACGGGTCGCTAAATGTTGTTTTCTTCTAAAACTTCGCGGCAACCTCACGCGACTAGTGTGATAGAGAAAATTATTGATTTCCATTTGTTCCCTTTCGAAATTGTTGGCTTGATTTGGGAGAGGTGGGAAAGATAGTGCTCATGTGATACATGGAGGAGGTATATCCAAAAGGTGATTCCGTTATGGCTGAGCGGTTTCACACGTGTATATTTTCAGTGAGATACGGAGATACGTTCGTCTAACAATCGCAAATTTTTTACTTGTTTGATTGGAGATACTTGTTGCATTGTAGCATAGCTAGTATTGCATTTTTTACGAAACTAAAACGGAATATTTAATGATCATCAGTTATGCGAATAACCTACACAGTTCATTCCCCTTATTTTGATTTCGTTTTCTTAACGGAACAATAGCTTAATGGGGGGATTCGTAGCTTTAAGAGGACAAGGTTTTCCCTTGCTTTGTTTCGCTTCGGGATCCAACAGTGGCAGAAATTAAAATTATATTCCATTTTCTTCGCTTTCGTCTCCCACGGTGATGGAGTGTGGATGCAAATGATTTGTGTTTCAGCTTCCCCGGACGGATCCACAATTTAGACAGTTTCGTACTGGCGACGGAACGATCCATACAAGCAGCAGGCCAGCAGGACGGCAATGAGCTGAAACATAACGAGAAAACAAATTAGGATGCGATTGAGCAGAGAAGTCCCGACCATAAACAAATTCAACAAATAACATTTATAAAACGAATCTCAACCACGCGGTGGGGCCCTATTTGTTCGATGAATGCGGTAAAGGGAGTGTAAACTTTCTAACCATTCCAAATATTCACAGACTCGAGCGCAGCGCTCTTTATATGGAAACCGGATGTACCAAATAAGTATCATTCTCTCATTAGCATATATTTCTGGGATAGACGATTCCTGGAATTTTTTAGCCAGAAAAACCACCAGCATATTCAGTTCGGCTGAATATAATCTCGTTTCAAATGAAAATCCTGGCCGGGTTGCTAGCCCAAAATGAAAGCTATGTGCATGTATGGTTACCTTACATTAACAAAATAAAATGAGTGGTTCAGGCAATGAGGGCAGCAAAATATGGCAAAAATTTGGCAATATCCTCACATAGGATGTAGATTTAAAGCCGATCACCAGAAATACCATTGGAATGTACCTGTTATATGAGTACACCCCAATAAAACCATTGATCATAATTGAATGTTTGAATTTGTTTTCGATGGAACAAACGATATGAAGTGCGAACCCGACACTAACCTGCACAATAGCCAGTCCAATGCCGATGCCAGCTAGAATCAGTGACTTCGAGCCAAGGTAGCTCGAAAGCTTCGAGAAGCAACCCTCGGACGTGGCGTACTCCCTAGTGCACTTGTTCACGCCGATCGGCATCCGGTGGCAGCAGGCTCGCGGTACCGTGTCGTTTTTGTAGATTGGCTCCCAGTCTTCTGGTCCCTTGATGCCGCAGCACACCATCTCCGATTGTACAAGGTTCCACGCCTCCTGGGCACCCTTGTCCGTAGCGTAACTGTCGAGCGTCTTGTTGAAGCCCCTCTCCAAAATGCCGCTCAGTTCCTCATGCTTGTAGTATCCGGCAACGCCGATTCCGATTTCGGCCAGGAACACCAGCGCCAAGAAAATCGAGAACTGTGCGGGAATGAAATATTGCTTTAAAAAATAGGACAAAAAATTGTTCAATTCAAACCATACCGTAATGATCATGCAGGGACTTTCTTTGGCGGCTCCACAACATCCGAAACATGCCACCACAAAGATGATGGAACCGATCACGATAAGCACTATCGGAGCGGTCCAGAAGTTATCACCTAAGAACGAAATAGAGAAGCAAAGAGAGGGAAAATGAAACGAATCCTTGCCGCTAATGTTGCCGTGTCCTTGGTGCACCGAACGCTTAAGGATGTGTGTCAATATTTACCGACAAAGTTTGAGTAATGGTAATAGTTCGATTGAATCATAGCTCCCGCTACAATCACGACCAGGCCGGTGATCTGCAAACGAAATGGGCAAAAAAGAAAAATTCGAATGACGTTACGTCGATTACGATACAAAAAAAGAAAGAAAATCAATCAGCCTGCTGAACAAACCAGTACAAACACGATGAAGGGCACACAGGGAAATTAATTGCAAATCGATACGCGAATTGATGGGCTATGGCGGCGCAAATGAATTTGTACACGATGAGACCAGACTGAAAAACGAAGCCTTTTTCTGAGCGAGCCTCAAAACGGAGCAATAAATAATATTTCTGTAGGCACATCCTTCTCCCCCAGTGATCTATCGTGCACATAGCGCTTTGTGTGAGATGAAATTACCATCGAGGGAGGGCATCTTTCGCATGAAAAATAAAACCACATTACCTTTCGAGGAAGAGAGGACGTTCTGACATCAAATCAGGCAAGAGTCTGCACGTTTCCATCCGTGTATCGAGAGGTACACCGGCGGGGTGCGAGAACGAGCACACTAAATCATAATTACGGAAATTACACGCCCATTGCCGGCGGGGTTGAGGGTGCGAGTAAAATTGAAACTCAAGAGCCCCCGGGGACCGGGAAATATGTGCTGTTTTGTGTTTGCATTCAATATTATTCCGCCGAAAGACATCATAAATTTCCATTTGTATGTTTTTTTTTGGTTGGTGGCAGCATTGTAGCAACCGGGTGGGGTACGATGTTGCTCTGCAAAATAGGGAACATTTTGACGTACAGGATCTGGTGAAGGCAGACGAGTAGGCTATGAAAAATTAAAATGTAAATCCAAGAAGTCACGTCATGGTTGTACGTAGATAACGCCCTGATGACATGAGCCAGGACATGAGCCTTTCAAGGTGGATTCATTCACCACAGTAAGCTATCAGGGATGAATTAGAAACGCAACATGACATAAATTAATGCCCATTTTCAATGTAAACAAATGAAGGCATCCGTAAGCCATTGTATGGAAGTTCAGAGCTGGCGCTAATCTTTCAGGCATCTGGTTAATGTTCAATATTCAAAAGGTCTATATGCCATGCAAAATCGTTCTGCACACATAACTAATAGATGTCGGTAAAACTAAGACGCATGCATTAAGGTTAAGTACATCTATCTCAGTAGCACTCTGGGAACTAAGGCAGGTGTTTTATGGTCCGGAACAACCGCCTGCATCACACGAGTGAAGCGGATTAATTCTGGGTTCTCTTTCCGCCGTGGCGTTGCACAAAACGGTGTCATTCTGCACACACCACAAAACACCTCGCTTGCATACTTGCCCTGGAGACGCCCTCTCTGCTGTTGGCACAGATTTTATCGAGGATGCATCGGGATTAAATCATTGTCCTTTATCGCTGGGGCGCTGGCCCCCGGGTCGGGAATGAGCTGGAAAGCGCCACCCGAGCCTTTCCTGTGCCACAGGAAGCAATATACTCCGCTGGCGCCCGGAGCAGGGATTTAAAATGCGACCGAAGCGACAAGGCGAATGCTTAACGCGAAGTTCATGACTCTGCCGGTTGCTCCCTCACTTCGCCATCGGTGGTGGAAAACGACTTTCTAACGATGGCGTGGAACGGAATGTAGATCAATATTGCACGAGGTGTGACGCAGCTGCCGTGGTTGCGGCTTTGTAGTGAACAAACTTGCAGCAGGTCGTCTCCTCAAGACGGTACCACCTTTAATGGGTGTTTCCGTTTGTTCGGGAAGGGTACCGACAGCGCTCGTGGCGGAGGAGGTTATGATAGGGGAAAAAAAATAACAAAGTGAACACTCTGAGACCGTTTTTCCGAAGGAACCCCAGGTGGCGTCGTTTGGTGGTGGGAAAACTAATTTACTCGCCACAATTAATCAATATTTTATAATGAGAAAATGATCAGCCTCCAGCGGATGGCTGCGACGGAAGCCGTCAATAGCCTTCGTAATGGCCACCAAGCCGCAACAGTGAGGAGGATTTACAGGGCTTTCAGGCGAGCTGTAATTGTTCGGTGTCTCGAAGAAAATGAACCAAATAATAGAAGATTTTTGAAAGAAAAAAAATCTAAAGGGTTTATTATTTGAGTTTTACCTGTTAAAAAATTATAATTCATTTATTGCTTGTCAACAAGAAGCAATTACATTTATAAAATAGCTCTGGTCAAAAATAAAACAAAAAACGATCAAGGATCTTCTAGACAGTCTTAAACGACAGCTAGTACATATGAAGTAACAAGCGCAATTAAAGACCCGTTTGTATTGTGACAGAAGAGCGACAGGCGAGACGTGTCATAACGTTTCAATTCTTATCTGCTCCAAAGATCGCAGAAGGTAGTTTGGACACGATCGCGGCGCAGATAGTGTCAAAGGAAAAGATGTCGGGAATCTGGGCTTATTTGGACATGTTTTTTTTTCATGGTATCAGTTGCGTGTACACATTGCATGCACATTACATTAACGATGCCGCTAGGTAGCCATAACGGAGGCCGCGTACCATTTCGAAACGATATCTATGTCGATGCACAACTGGAAGAAATGGTGCCATAAGTTGAAGCGTATGATATTTTTTCAAACGAACGTAGCGTATACCGACAGTCCCCCTTGGGATGCACAATGTGACTGTAATGAAGAGCCTATTGTCGCTTGCTTCCTATAGTCTGTAATCATTCTCCTCGAATGAGAGCATCACCGCAACTTTTATGTTAATTATTCATTCAGAGGTAATCGTGATCACACGCCAGTCTACTTTCAATCCTCATCCTGCCAAAACGTCACTCAAGATAATGCTCAATTAGTCAGTAATGCATGCTCTCGTCCCTCGAACAACGCACGTCGAAAGAGCAGGCGGCTGTCACATTGCTTTGTCCGCACGGTACGACAATTCGTTGTAACTGCACAATGCACAAATAGGGCGAGTGATTTGAGTAATCTAATTCTACACACTGTACCCTCTGTCGCAAGTTCTCGGACAGCGCATCCAGCTGCAACCGGCATTGCCACGAGCACATAACATATTTGCATGCAAATATGCCCTTTCTTCTAGCTTTTATTTTACAGCAAAATTGACCAGTCGGCTCGCTACCGGAGCTGATCTCGAGCTAGATGGGATGAGGTTAATCGTATAGAGAAATATGACAGAGAAATAAAACATATTCGAACTAATGCTCCAACACAGGAGTTCACGTAACGTAATTTGGAACTCGTACAGAGCCGGCTTGGGGATTTCCATCGAGCTAGCCGTAAACAAGTCATAGAAAGTTGCAAAAATGCTTGGTTTTTTTTTTACATTTACATATTTTGATTTAAAAAAAACGAGCATGAAATCCATCACGCTGTAAAAGGGTTTCACTTTAAATCCATTTATACCATTTTAGTCATTTGAATAAGTGTATTTTATCATCATTCAATGTTGATTCCCATACGGTGCTTCAATTGTTCGAAGTATATTTTTCATTAGCAAAATTCTTATATTAAACAGACATTACATATATAGTTTAGCATAACCATTGCCAGCCTTAAGCAATACCATTTTAAGTTACACCTAACCTAACCGAAGATGATTGACAAACGCGAGAAAAGGATGAAAAGAATGATCTAACGCGTGTATGACAAATGATATGATAAATTGAAAATTGAATAAAAGAATCATTGCAGAATGAAATAGTTCACATCGCATTCCGACATTATGGGTGAGCCTTTTGACATGTGAAGTAAATCATGCGCGTAAAGTAACAAAAAAGAGCAAACCCTCTGTTCGTTGAACTCCTAAATTGCACAATCTAACTGACGCGGTATATCGCTGTTGTTACGCCACTTCAAATATATCAGTCATATCAGATATTGTGGTTCGTTCGTGTAATTAATTTTATTTATTTTCTTTGCCAATTCAAATACACCCGTATCCATTCCCGTAAATTGCACTCGATCAAATTTCCATTCACCGCGGTTACGCCTGATAAACCGCGCGTCAACCAAATTAATAACGCAAACTTGACACCACATCGCCGGTGATCTGAACTGATATCAATACTTGCGCGGCTGTAGGTGCGTAATGTTGCGAGTCCAGCCGCGCTCTGCCGTTGCATGACCCGTGGTGATCGTGATCCAGCCGCGTGAGCCTCCACCCGCTTCTGTTGCAATAAAATTAACATTTTAATTAAATTACTCTCTCTGTCATACGCCGAGCGCATCACGAGTCCTAGCGCGGGCAAGAAACCGAAAGATTTATAGCCGAACCACCGTGGTGCGGCGCGAAATTGTTTGCGTTATTCCGTCAAGGAAAAGGTGGAAATGCAAATTTTCCACAGCCATACATCATAAACTCATGAACATTTCGGCCACCGGTAAGTCCTGTAACATATGATTTTACGTAGGTAAAGGGACCTTTTTTTCTGATCCGTGTAACCTTTCGCAGGCGTTGGCAGCTACACGGCCATCGTAGATCCTGATTCCAGGGGAAAGATTTATGCTCGCAATTGTTGTAAATAATTTGAATTAATAGACAACCATCGTACGTTATATTCGTCGCATTTTCGGAGGCGGTTCCACTACATGGTTTCTCCCGAATTGCTATTAAATCTCTGACCTCTTACGGTGGTGTGAGAATGCCAAGCAAAGCTAAAAATGTTTCCCGATTGCCCGAAACCACTATGGTTGGGGTGTTTAAGGTTAGTGGCCCAAGAGGAAACAGTTTCTCGTTTCGTAACTGTATTCGCTATTCGGTGGCAACGAAAGACACCGAGTGGACCTTGGTTTGGAAAAGCGTGACCTCCTCGACTGGGGTCCGCCGTTTCGGTTCATTTCGTTTAAGCACCCGACTATTATCGGCTAGCCTGGGAAAGTCAACACATCCCACTGGAAAAGGCCAAATGGTTTCCTATTTACAAGTCCGCCTCATCCGTTCCAATCGATTCGGTTTGGGATCGGTCGAATTGTCCGTCGGTCCACCTTTGGCCGCTTGCGAGGTGGAATTTGGGATTAAAGAAATCGTTTTTCGTCCATTCGCCACTAGGCACCAATCTCTCGTAAGCAAAGATGGCGTTTTTCTTAAGTTCAAGATTTGCGAAGGACGATGATGACGGAAGGACCTTATTTGACCATTTTTTTGCTTTTGCTCACAATTACAGGATACCGGAAGGGACTGGATTATGGATTAAATTGGGTTTATCTTTAATAAATGTATTAAAATCCTACCCAACGATATTATCATACATTTTTTCTCTACACTCAAATATGAAATATAGATCATGCTTTAAGAGTCATTGCATGTTGAATATGAAAACCATTTGTTAGCTATAACAAATCCAGGCTTTATTATGACGGCGTCATTGCGCTTTTTGGTGGATTATGGGCTATAATGCCATACCGAGCCAAAATTAATAATTTCCCAACAATACAGGCTCGATGTTCGATGCCATTTTATCCATCGGCGGATTGGTGATACTTAATTCACCGCACTAACTCGTTGCCAGTCGATTTAGTTGCACTTCTCATTTACTTTCTATTAGGGTAATTGATTTTAATCATTTTCCCGATGACACGGGCCGATAGTATATTGGCCTTACGCGTTTACCACCCGCGATGTCGGATGCATTACTAAGGCGTCTTTTAATGGCTTTTACGAGCCGGCGGCTGTTCTAACGGGAAACCCGTGGAAAACCTAATCATTTGTACGCCGCACTGCTCGCACATCGTGCGCAGCTTTGTAGTAAAACTTTCCGATGCCTTCAGCTATGCCGTAACACCAAACGGACCAGTATGGCACTGTTTTCAGCAAATGCTCTCCATCGCGTCGAACGCGTGTTCCCAAACGATGCAAGCGCATCACCAGGACACGCTTTGGTATCCTGCACAGGGTAGGGATCGCATTCGAAGCCCAGGGCGTTTGCAATCGAATCAGTATTAATCTACTTTGCTTCTCGTTGCTCCTGGGCCCAGGATCAGTCACTAGACAGGCTGGTGTACGTTGTCTAGGAAGGAACTTACCGCGAACAGGAAATTGAAGAAAAATACCAAGTAGCGCACGCACGATATTCCTAACGAAGGCATGTTGGCTGCTTTCTGATCACTGCAACGAAAAAAAAGGTCGGTAGGAACGCGTTAAATCTAGCTATTTACTTGAAATGGATGAGTTATAAAATTCAATATAATCGAAGGAGGGCATATTATTATAGTAATTTTATACACTAAATAATAATTACATTTCAAATTTTGTATTCTCGGGATTATGAGAATCCTTCCATAGTGCTACGTACGATTCAGATGCAACTTTTACAAAAACAAATAGGTAGTAATAAAATTGACATGGAGGATTTCGAGCAATGTGCAAGTATCAAAGAAAATCATAAAGAAAAAGCGCTCCCTAAAAGCTACTTAACAAACTCTCGCTATGCTCCACGCACGGATGCATTCCGGGGAAATGATAAATCCGAATTAATTTTAATATATTCAAATCAGTTAAGTTGACAACAATCTACTCATGGCCACGTTCGGTTTACGCAAAGAAAACGATACAGAAAAAAAACATTTGACCAACTTCTCGCTCACGGAGGTACGAAGGGAAAAGTTTTCACTCAAGTCGCATCATGAATATATTTCGCAACGGCAGTCCTGGTCCTACTTACTGAATAGAATAAAATTGAAAAAGTTTCTATTGTGCATGAGACATTGTAAAGATAACCGCTAGGTTACTGGAAGTACCGATAATGATGTTCAATGATTATATTTTTAGCATTAAACTTTCTATTAGCAGAAAACGATATGATACATCAGTTCAACATTATCCTGAACGTTGCAAGAAGTGAAGAATTTGATAAATATAAATACATAATAGTAAAAAAAAATATTATCCAGGACTGTGAACATTTTTCAAGCATACTAAGTAATAATGAAATGAACGAAAATCAATTTGGTAAAACAAATCCGCAAGAAATAATTAAGACGACGGTCAACATCTGCATAAACACAAATTAACGTCCAACAGGAGATGCAATCGTCAATGTAATGAGAAAGCAATACAAAGATAGCTTTTTGCCTGTGTCCAAAACGGTAGGCGAAGACACAACACATATTTTTTCTCACCCTTTTTTAGAGCTAGTTGAAGTGTCCAAATCAAGCTGTCTTGTGCCGGAGGGCCTTATTCCGAGTGTCCTTTTCAAATTCTAACAAAAAACCTGCAATGTGTGTATATTTCCCCTTTTTTTCGTTTCCTGTTTGGCCCGTTCCGCTATTCACCGAGTAATAAGGTAGGGATTATGTTCCTCATGCAGTGATTTTGTTTCTAGTGCCTTTTTTGTCAGCACTCATTCGACCCACTTGGACTGTGCCGATTCACTTCGCGCGCCGGAAGCACGTAAAGCTTGCCGGTCGCTTTGTCAACTTTCCCGAGCTGCGGCCGTGCCAAGAGGGCAAGTCGTCTGTCATTCTTCACGGGGCACACGGCCCAGCTGGGCCATCCTGAATAAACAAACAGACGTGATGAGAGAAGAATTTAATCTACGGCAGCCTGGGCAAAGTAATTGAAAATGCCAGAAAAACGATACCAAATTTTGGTGACCGTGCAGACGGGAAAAGAAAAACTTGCTCCTTGCCGTTTTCTTAGGGAGCGGCTAGAGAATGAACCTACCCCAAAAGCATCCAAATAAACTTTCGATCCCTTCCTGACCGCCCGGGTAGCTTCCTTAATCAAGCTTGAGCTAACAGAGTGCCGTAGAACGTTGAATAAATTCATAAGCCATCGGGAAGAGAAAAAAAGGGAACCGAGCACCACAGACACATTTGAGAAGAGCATGGGATGGCCGATAAAAAAGTGACATGCAACACAACACGGGGGCGTAATGAACTTTTTGTTATTTATGTTCGCCGGGACATTCAAAGAAGAGATCAAAATTCGATATTGATTCTGTGGGCCGTGCAACAATCTACTAAATATACGACCTAGAAGAAGCAGGCGAATATGGAAAGCAGCCTCCATCTGGCACTTACGATCCTGATCTTTAAAGCGAACTAAACTTAGTTCCGTTAGAGCGAGGAGAAAAAAAATCAACACAAAAGCAAGAAGAAATTGATCCAGAAGAACCTGTTGAACTGAAGAGACTTTCTAACGAACCGCTGTTTGCCACAGCTTGCCTGCAATGGATATGTATGCCGATTGATCCAATATTTCTACGTCCAAGCTGTGATTGATCTGGCAGAACCAATTACTCGACGTTTCGACCACTGCTTTGATTGGGGTGCTAGCATGGCAGAATATGTACGACCTTCCACCACTCCATTTGAGTGGGGCTAGAAGCCGGTGCTAATACGATTTCAGATCGTTTCATGTCAGAAAACGACTTCCGGAACGAGACCAGAAGAATAGAACCGAAATTTACAAACGACCATGCGCCTCCATTTAGCATAAATTTCTTTGAATGCAAATGATATATCACGTTCCGTATATTATGGCACCCATTTGATTTCGATACTAATAAATAAGGTTAGAGAAAACGATGTTTGTTTAATTTATTGAAATTTCTTAAAATTGTCGAATACCCACAATAATAGGATAAATGTAACAAGAATGTGAATAGGAAAAGGTTCTTCGCCACAAGTCTTAGCATGCATGTCTTAGCGTAACGAACAATTAATTACACCACACAACAGTTGTGGTTCGTTTTCAAGAAGGAAAGGGTAACAGATGGTTGACATCCATAACATATGATCCCCTAGAGTAACCCGGTGATAGTTTGGTTCAAGGTGGTTATTTCTCGACAACCAATTGCCATTGGAAGCTATCAACAATCCACCCAATAACAAAGGAGCTCGTTGCTATGGAATATATTCAGCTTACATGCACTGATCGGAGGATTAGCCATGTTAAACTCGATACATAGCTGTCATAGCTACTTCAGTTTCATCATTGAGAGGCTTCCGGCAGCGTTAATGGGAAATCCATTGGCACAGATTTGGAATGTAGCGCTTAATGTTATATCTTTGATGAATGTGGCGGCTTATGGCAAAACCATTGCCTGTGCAATATTTCTACGCCGCAACACGTGTTTCGAAAAGAATGGGTACAGTTTGTGTAGTTCAAATTATACTGTATTTCAGAGAAATTTTCAAACTTGTAATCAATGAACTAATAAATCCAATGGCATATCTTTAAATCTACTGATCCAACGAAAACGTAGACAATGTAATGTAACTATTTTTTCGTAATACTAATGACTCTGCTTAATTAAAGAATACCATCCTGAAACAACCCAAAGAGAGCATGTTATTTGTGTTTCATCGGTGTCTAATATTCTGTCTGCTCAACGTCGAACCGCCATGCTTGGGAGATAAATATTGTTTTATCATTACCATACCGCGCAGCACCGAGTCCGTCCGGCGATGCTTTGCATTTTAAGAGCCCAGCAAAACCGCAATGAAACTCTCGCAAACAATGAAATCGTTTAATGAAATTAAACCCAGCTGAGGCTCCCCCATCGATCGTATCACAAATCAAACCACGTTTGCCTCCTGATTGGCTGACGAATCGTTTTATAAAAAATCGTCCTGTTCTTCGCTCTATCGCTTTCTACGAGCAATCACAACAGATACCATGCGTACAGTACCACTTCATCGGAGCTTCCAGACGAAGAAAAAAAGTTCCATGCGCGCCAGAAGCAGCCCGGTAAATAATTCAAAACGAGTGGCTCACCTTATGAATATTCCATTAACCCCGATCGAATCTCAATTGCCTGTCGTACAGTTACGGCACCGGGGAGCTTCCTGGTGGTTCCGTCTAAGCTACGCACTCGAGCGTACGACACGCCATATAGAGAAGCTAATGGGGTACGAGATACGTTGGCACTGCACCCCGAGCTTCGACCCAATTCATCGATCGAAAATCGTTTCCTAATTTAAATCCCTCCCGAAGGCTAGGCTAACTGATGTCCTGCTCAGTTCCGGTTCCGTCGCCATCGGGACGGCTGTCTACCATCGTCAGTAACGTGTACGGTTGTTTTGTTGCCCGAGCAGCAAGGAAAACGCAAATTCACAGCCCCAACGGAGAGGTGGAGGCTCTCGACTTCCGGAGGGAATTTCCGACATTCGAGTACCCTCGAATGGGGGAAAAGGCGGGAGTGTGAGCTGTTCGGACACGAGCAACCACGATTCTCATTGTACTGTCTTCCGTAACACGCTAAGGTTGTTTTTTATGAACGAAATGCATTGAACCGTTTTCCTACCCTATAAGCAATCCTTTAGGGAGAAATTACGGGGTGACGATAAAAAAAGGGAAGCTTCAAACGGAACGATACGAAGAACTTGAAATCCGGAGTTTCGTCCATACATCCTGTACGCATTGGATTCCTGTCACTCCAAGCCCGCCCAACCTGTCATGCGTCGATTTGTGACGATTTATTTAACGTTTCCTGTTGTGGAATTGGATTTCTCTTGTGCAGCGACCGGAAAACCCGGCCGGGTTGAAAGAAGGATTAGACCGGGGGGGGGGGGTGGGCCAGAAAACATTGATAACTGGCATGGCTTAGTACGGTTTACATTGACCATCCATCATACGTATAGTTGATTGGAAAACTATACCTCCGAAATGATGAGTGAAAAAGCTTTAATCAAATCTTTTAAAACCAATCATATGGATTTTCAACCTAATATCAATGGAACGACACGACGAATTTCGGTTCTTATACAGATTGATAGTTTTCAGTATCAATTCTGTGAAAAAATAACATTGTCACTAAATAACGTTTTTCGTGTATTTTTCTACGCTTTGCTAGATTGCAAAGCATCAGCAGGAATGGAAAATTCAGCCGAAAAAATCAATCTTTAAAATGGATCCACGCACAGATACGCCAGGACCGTATCACTCACCGTACGTAGTCGATAAACAACGCTCCGATCCATAAATGTGATTGCTCAGGGAAATCTCAAAGCAAGCGTTCTTTTCCGGTGATTTTATTTTCTGCCATGAATGTGACATTTGCATGGCGATGTGTTGCTGAAACCCGCTTTCATGTGACGAAAGTTGCTCTTGGAGGGAAAAAAAAGTACACACAACACAAGCAGGAATAAAAAGAATCACATTTTGAGCACGTCAACGCAGAAGGGAGCTTTGGGTTCGAAGACTAGGCACAAAATGAGTGCTATTGCAGTGAGGTACTATCGCAAGGGTTTCGAATTACTGCGGTAATGATCGCAAGGATGCATAGAAAAGCAGGACGCAGCCCATTTTGTGAGAAAAAGCCAACCCTTATTCTACTAGTTTATTGAACAAGAACACATAAAAAAACTTCAACCCATCAGTCTTAGATGCAATCGAAGTTTTGACGAGCAAGTGCCCATCAACGTTATGGACGCAGAAAATGCATATAAGGCATTATTTCGCTTCTGGCCATCGAGAATAGTGATCTCTTTTGGGAAAAATAATTTCGGGCGAAACTTGAAACCCGCCCCAGAAGACCGGATATTTGAGCTAATTTGCGACGTCCTCTCAAATGTGGATCGACATCAAAGTGCCGCAAGCAAAACAAGTTTCGTGGATGTGAAAAATAACCAAGACCCACGAGGGCGCTCGTTAAAGACATCATCATCATCAAACAGACATTATCCTGCTGGCTGAGTGTCCCCAAAGTAGCTTAGTAGCCGTGGCGAAACGGCGAACTACGGCGAAAGAGTTGGAAAGGCGCAGGACAAAGTTTCATGATTCGTGTATGTGATTTAGCCAAATATTGATGTACCCGAAAAGGGAAATAGAAAAAAAATATCGCTTCCCATCGAGCAAGTCATATTTGCCATCGTTGCATGAAAAGTATGACTCCAATCAAACGGCGGCAAATGAAGCGTTCGTCGATGGGCAATAAATTTGATACCCATACTCGCTCGTCCGTTCGGGAGCGCTTTCTTTGCTAAAGGTAACCTTTTTTTCCGATTGACAAACGACGTGAGTGGGTGAAAATATGACACACGAGCTGCTTGAGAGCAAATGGGATTTTTCCGTTTCACGTCCCAGAAAAAAGATTTATCCCGCACCGCACAATGATCTGCAGGAAAATGTTGAAGATGTCTTCTTTATGGAATTTTCAAGTTACAAATGATGCTACAATATAAACTCATCAATCCACTCCTCTAGTTGTAGATATTTTTTACTGTTCCGATTAAGAACGTAGATTTTAAATTGTGTCAGTCAGGACTATATATCAAAAGCGTTCCTGGAATAACATTGCAAAACAATTTTGATGATCTATCGTTTTAGCCATAAAACAAAAATAACTACAAAGTGTTAAGTATGTGACTTCGATGGCAATATATTCACTGCGAAACTGCCTCTCATAATGCATCGGTAGAGTGAACAGATGATTAATACGACGATTCGTTTTGTTGGATTTGAAATGAAATGAAGTGTACGCTGAAGTTAATGAATAAATTTGCACATTTCATCTTATCCTTTCACAAAGTAGAGTATTTTCAACTGATAATTTAAACAAAATCGTAATATGTCGCAACATGTCCAATCATAGTTGGGAAGAGCCATTGAACAGCTCATAGATTCTAGTACCAAACGGTTGGACACCTTACAGCAACCTGGTGCAATCGCTTTGAGGGCGGAATGTATTGAATTGATCTATCATGCGAAACCGCATGATGCACGTGCTAGTCCACGATCATAATAGGTAGTCCGGACTGGTCGTTGCAGTCGTATCGCGTTGTTTAGCGCAAACGATCGATACATTGCACACGTACGGCAAGCGGAACGGTTCCAGAATCTTGTCCAGCATTTCAATCTTATCTTTAATATTGACAACTAGTCAATCGAGAACCTTGTGAAGCAACGGTTTTTACCTTTCCAGCTTATTTGATAGTATCGTTTTACGGCTAGATAAACACAAACACGATCTAAACATAAAATTAATGTTTACTCAGGGCAAATATAGGTTACATGTGCACCTAGAATATGTTGAAAATGATAATTATAAACCATGAGAATCGTCCATGCATAGATACTTTATGACATAACTTTCGAAAGCAGCCAATTGAAACATGAAATAAAATGTTATCATCTTGCTTTCTAAAATGATTGCAAAACTGAACTAAACAATGTAATAAAGAATTTATTTTTCAGTACTCAATAAACCATTGGAATAAGACCAAATATATTTTCAAAGAATTTCGCCGGAAATTGCTTCATTTCAATCTTGGGAAAGAAAACTTGATTTTCTTTTGCCTAGTTTCTAATCCTCCAATCATTTTCCCATACCACGGTGCTCAGACGGATCGAAATAAGCCAGCTTATTAATATTCATTACCGAAAGAACCAAATCGAACTTGGTTGGTATCGAAAAGGGCTTACTCAGAGATTTCTTCATCGTATCGGTTTAATGGGAGATTATTTGTGGTAGAAAAACAAATGTTAGATGTAGCACATTTTTTCTGATGCCAAATAGAAAAATTAAATGTTGAAAATTTATTGTAAAACTTAGACAACTCTGCTAACTCCTAGCCATATATTGTACTATACTAGTACATTTTCAGTCCTTTCTAGTGAAGATATTTTCCTCATGTTGTATATAACAATGCATATAATACAGATGTAATCCTTCTTAATTAGCTAACCGGAAATGAAATACCGTGTAGGTTGTCCAGCGAAAAACAACTGCGAGCATTTTCCATGGAGTCCACCACAAAAATCACACAAAACCAACGTGGTGAAAGTGCAACCACAAGCCATCACTTTCAACGCCTCCATAATTTCAATTTTTTTTGTTTCGTGTTTCGAAGTCCAATACCATACTGAACTCGGTACATTCGGTCATCAGTTTCTCTCGCTCCAGCTTCAGACCAGCAAGCTTTCGGAGGCATGATTAATGACTGTTTCTGACACTTGTTGAACTGTCGTTACGCGCTTGAAGGGTCTGCAGTAACCTTTTTTGTTGCTAGTTCACTATGGTGTCAGGATTGAATTTCTACCACCATGACGAAGGAAAACATGCGACAAAATGTCACAAATTTGTTGTATTATCAAATTAAGTACAAATCAAATCAAATTAATTTATTTTGCAAACTAAAAACTAGAAACTACTGGTTAGAATAAATATAAATTAAACAGAACCATTGTTCTGTCCATTCATAATCAATGATTATTTTATTTAAACAGAATCTCAATCACGGCTATTATCAAAACCACCGGCATTGGTGGTAAAAAGGAAAATTTTATCTTTTTGCTAGCGGTAATTAGCATAACTGATAAAATATATTGAAAAAAATTCAATGTGTTTTATGGGAAACGACCATGAAGCACTTTTGCGGTGATTCAGCGTTGGTAGAAGTATTCAATTTTTTACACTTATTTTGCAATCCAACATTAAAATCGTGAAAGTGTGACCACGCGAATGACCGAAACATGAAACGGAATCATTTTCAACGTACTATCGTTCCACATGCAACGAAATGAAATTATCATGCTACTGCGAAGGAACCAAAAAAGCATTTTAAAAAGGGATAATTATTAAGTTTGCACGAAATTGATTACGCCGTGGTTTGGAGAAAAAATGTAAATCAATTATTGCTTTCATATGCAATCAAAATTTCCACAATAGGAACTAAATGCAGCCCTTCGAATCGTAATAAAAACGTATCGATCTGCATACATGTTCCACATTCGTGTTAATTGCTATTTTAGATTGTTATTCCTTCAACTTAATAAAGCCAGTTTATTTATTGCTGCACATGTAATATAATTGGTCACATCTTGGTCTGTAGTAAAAGCCAAACACTTGTAACGTCACTTCGAATCCGCATTATTCTGCACACCAATCGAAATTCGAACATGACTTCTACAACACAACGCTGCCGGTATAAGATCGATGGTAACATTTGAAATGTTACATCCCACACCGAGATCTCTTGTTGGAAATACTCAATTCTTCATCCCCGCCAGATAGTGGGGAGAAATCATTTAGATGAATTTAGACAGATGGCGAGTACCACGATGAAAGAGTTTATATCTCAAACAAATTAGTGATGTCCTATACCGGAGAGTTGTTTAAAAATAGTTTTAAAATTATTGCAGCTGTTAGGTTTGATTGCTACAAAATGTTGTTTACATTGTTCACATTTAACATTAAATATTTACTTCACTGTTAGAAAGCTTTTAAATATGTTCAACAAACTATCCATGTGATAATAACTATCCACCAAAAATTATGTGCTTCTATGAAAACTCTTTGATTATCTACTTATTATACAAATCTTATTCGCCCATTTCGTTGGGTGAAGAAATTTCACAACCCGAATATATTCAGCTGGGAGGATGGCATGGATTATCCAATTTTGTCAGAGCTTAATCCTTTCTCGGAAAATTTCCAGACCATACCAAGCTGACTCGTCCTGAGCATAGGATTGAGTTCTACGACCTTCATACAATACCCTTTTTAACAACGAGGGGTTAAGCTTCTTAATTTGAAAGCTCAAAGTCGAAAAAATGATACGTTTAAGGTAGTCAGCTTAACCTAAAGTTGCTTTGTTGGCTGTACAATAAATGTCTAAACAGCTATCTAATAAAAAAAGAACCATCAGCTTACTTCAAAATATCGAAGCGATTTAATTACATTTAATGTTTTTTTTTTCGAAAAACCAACTACTAACTAGTATTCTGAAACAAAGCTCCAACAGTGCCTTACCTGCCGGTGATTGTTCAAGACAACGGGCATTTCACTTCAATTACTGCCCTATAATTGTGCTACAAACTATAGTATCGCCCACAAAGGCACATGACATAACTTCAGGTACCATTTTCATCCGACCAAGGATGCACATTCAAATGCACCGAGCAGGCACTTCGTACGGTACAATGGAGCCCGTTAAAAATTAATTTCCCAATGCCCGTCCGGCACAGTCAGTTTTCGCACAAAGCCGCACCCGTGCAGCTATCAAGGACTAAATTATTATAATATACTATCCCATAACGGGAGATTTACGTGCAGGGAAAACGGTAGGACCGAATGAGAATAGCATTGTTGCATGCCATTGTTTTGCGCTTCCTTCGAACAACGCTCTCCATTTTCCGAGTGGCACTCGTATAAAATGCGAATGTAATGGAGCTCACCTTGAAGGCGAGGATTTCGTTCCCTGTCCTTGCCGTAACCAATCGTTGCTATCCTAGATGTTACGATCTTTTCCCACTTGCCATTCTCTAGCACACGTATCTCGCCGTGCCAACTCCTCACACTGATAGAGCCAATGACAATGAAAAAGGAAAAGCGGCACGTGCAACCGGAAAATACAAGATCCGTGGGCGATAAATCAAGGATCTGCATTTTCCATCTCGATTCAATGATTGCAACGTATCGATGGCGCATCCTTCCGACAGGAGCCATCCGGCGGGCTCGCGTGATGAGCAAAAAAAACCTTCAGCTCAAATAAAGGAAAGAAAAACATTAACTTTCATTGACACCGTTTCGAAAGGCATGGTCGCCAGCAACGGTCGATCGTGATTGCGAGCCTAACACCGGGTTTGATGCAGACGTGACATTAAATAACATTTACGCTGCCATTCGGCAATATCTTCCATCTTGGCCTTGCCATGTAACGGCGCAACCCGACTTTTTTGCAGACGGTAAAAATTTTACGATGACGGCAAGAAACGCAAAATATAGACGCACATTAATTCATTGATTTAGTTCCTGTCGTGACAAACTTTGCAATCATAGTACTATAAATTTCTTCAAATCAACATAAAAATTCTATTTTATACTACTGAAAATTGCAAAATGTATTTGCAGAATGTACAATGCAGAAAATAGATTAAAAAAAACAACAAACTTTTCATTACAAAAAAGGTACGTTAACTCAATTTACGAAAGGACTACAAAGGCTCCTCTAGTCATCAAAACACCATCAAAATGTGAATTATGATTCGAGAAAAAGGATACCAAGCTCGCTCGGGTGTAAAACTTTTCCGCAAACCGATAGTTAAGCGTCTGCTCTGCCCTTCTACACACGACACAACCGGCTAATGTTCAAATGATACACCTTCCCTTCGCTGTTCTCGATGGACCAAAGGTGCGGTAAATGTTATCTTGTCGTCCAGCCAGCAGTCCACGTTTTGTGTATCGGAAAAAAGAAAAACACGCGGTGGTTCGCAAGGCCATCATTTGTGCGCTTTTGTGTCAGCAACGCGGTGATATTACAGGAATGCTTCATTGTGTTCAGCGCATTGTGTGCCAGGTGGGTGTCGCATGCGCTACGCTAGAATGTTTTCCACCTACCGGAGAAGCCATGTTTGACCAGCGATTCGCAAGAGCACTGGATCTGCATCCAAATCAAAGGGCTTGATGGAAAAGGACATCCTTCAGTTTCATAGACAACAAAGGACGCATGGAACCAGTCATATCGGTATGGTATATGCCCTCCGATACCACAGGCGGTACACACTGAGATGAAAATCGCGGATGAGCATTCGTACAGGAAAAACGTGAGTTGTGCCCCATTTCGAAGGAAAAAAGAAATCCAATTAGGCTGGGAGTCATGCATCGCAAATTATAGGTGAATGGAAATGGCAATGCGACTGCAGCAAACGTACGAAAATGCTGTAAAAATCAGCATCGGAAATAGACCCAGCAGACGGGAAAGAAAAATTGGCATCTTCACACCATGCCCAAAACTCGGTCACAAGCAACACTCGAATGCAATTATCCTTTACCGTTGTGCACCTTGGTAGACAACAAAGAAAATGAAAACTTTGCAGACGAACTCAGGTTGGATCGTTTTTCCACTTGTGCCGGCGAGTGAAAACAGCGCAAAGGTATTTTAATGGGGCGTCGTGAACGTGGGGCAAAGCTTAACGAAGTTCGGAAGGGGACCTCGCGGACGGAACTGCCAGACGCATGTTTACGATAAGTCTAGCTCAGAGTGCAAGGAGGAGGGATCAGTAGAAGCTTGGCTCAGACAACAGAAAAGATTTCACAAGCTGAACGTTACGTTGTGCAGTACATAAAAGTTGGTGCGATTTTTTTTCACGGGTAGACAAAAAAAGTAAAGCAAAAAGGAGGAAGAGGAGAATGCATTTTTTTTTTCAAAAAAAAGTCACATATCAAATTAGTTTAAAATTATTCGTCTTTTCCACTACTTTCCACTATTCTCGATTTTGTAAAAAAAAACACTCATTCGGAATCTCTTTCGTTGGAAGAAATAAAATAATAAAAAAAAAATCGTTCGATTTCATTGCAACATGTTGCATTTACATTAATAAATAGTAGACCCCATGTGGCATAAAATTCGCAGAACGCTTTCTATGTTTTTAATGCAATGATGCTATTCTAATGCTCAATAAAAAATCGCTTCCCGAGTGGTATTTTCGATCGATGCTGGAGTACATACATGCATGCACAGCTTTTTGCGAGCTTATCCTGTAGCCTTGGCGCATCTTTGTTACCAGAACCATAACCATGCATAAAGATTGCAGCTGCGTGATTGAAAATCCAGCTTGGAAAATCCACAATTATTTTCCTCTTTCAAAGTTCCTAGCTCACGCTAAGCGAGCTGGGCGACGTAGGGTATCTGCAGCAGCTAGGCAGATGGGTTACTTTTTCTCTTACACGTTCGCCTGCTCGGGACATTGTTCGGTCGTAATTTTTCCATCCACCGGAGCAGCACAAAATGGAACGAAACCTGGCGCAGAGCATTCCCAGGCAGCGCGCTCGGATCAACAGCATCCGCAACTTTCTCTGCAATAGGGCTCGGACGCAATACATCAAGGAAACCATTCAAACCACACAAAAGGTGCAAATGAAAAGCAAAAATGTGTTTTTGAAAGAAAAAGGAAAATTACCGCTCATGACGAATCATGACTGCAGTGGAAAAACAATTAGACCATTTTCATTTGCGCGAAATGCGAAAGAAAATGGAAGCGTCAAAGCTCGTTACGGTTGGTGAGCGGAAGATAAACGTATTGGAAAAAAAAATGTTTCCGCTGAAGCAATCCCTTTCGATAGAAGAGCAGCAAAATCGTAGGATCACCCGTGCACATAAAAGAGTACTCGGCGCAGAGAGCTTTCTTTTACGACCAAGGCACATTGAAGCTTCTCGAGACACGTCCAGGCACAGGATGGATTCAATTTTCCGCCAACCGTAAAGTGAAAAGGCATCTCGTTGCCGCTCTGGTAGATGGTAAACATGGGGTAAAAATTTTCTTCTGAACGCGCCTCGTCAATGTCAAGGATCGCGATATGCTACACTTCTAATCCTTTATCCTACTGACCCAATGTCATCCGGCACGGCGCGCACAGGAAATGAGACAGACGCGGGAGGAAAATGGGAAAAGATAAACTCCCGAGCAGCATCCTACACGTTGGCACTAATGAAGACGATGGTGCTCTTTGCCGGTGCCAAGATTCAACGCCACGCTCCGAATGGAACGGTTTCCATCTTCTCAGAGGCGAGGGTTGTCAGGCTGCAACGATGCACTTCTGCCGATGCACGTGATCTTTATTGTACGGCCATTAATGCGAGCTTCAGACATCGAGTAGGGAACTTTCAGCCGAGTTCATTATCGAACAGAGTAATTAAAAGCCCACTCGATAGAGGGAAACGCAAAAGAGGAAAACGAGACGCCCAGGACCTGCTTCAGCATGCAGCGGTGCATGTTGGAGAAAAATCACGAGCAAGTTGCGATAGCTTAGCTTCATTAGACAAGAGGCGCAACTTACCGCTCTGGGGATAAGCTTCGAAATTGCACCACTACCGAAGCACTGCGAAGACGCTAAAAATAAAAAAGGCACAAGGAAGCCATAAATGATTTTTGCTAATTCAAAGTTTAAAATACCAGTTTAAAAAGGAACACAGATTCATTTGACATTGAATACATTCCATTTAAGACGCAACACAGAAACATTTTTAAAGCGATATAAACAAGAACCATGTTTATTGATGCACGTCTCATCCAGTTAAAAAGACACTAAGTTAGATTGGCAAACTGCATGAAACTAACTGCATCAAACTCACAAAGCTCTGCGGTGTTTGTCTGTTTATTATTTGTGAGCTTTCGTACTTCGCAGTCAGCTCCGAAATCGGGCACAGTGCGAAAGTTTCCATGGTGATAAGAGTGGAAACCATTATCACCTGCTTGCTTTCCACGCCGCAAGCAATGCCACGTCACGTCGTTTCAGTACCAAACTAGCTATCTAGGACACTGTCGTATACGAGCTCTTGGTTCAAGTTCCCTTTCCGAGAAATAGTCATTTCTGTCGCATCTTTTCGCATCATAAAAAAAACCCTTCCTGAAAGCTTTCTAAAGCGCTCGGCAAACACCCAACGGGGAGCAGTAAAATTGTGAGACAAAGTGCAAGCCCAATACGGGACACCGGGGAAGTTGTTTACAGCCAATGTATGCGCTTCCACTAGCGCTTTTTGTGTGGAATCCATTCCGCTACAATCGAGCTGCTTCACGAGGTGTCTATCGTACAGTGATGCTACACAGACACGGGACAAACGTGAAAGCCAACCAGCTGTGTATTCTCAGTGCTCTTGATGAAACAAAAATACAAATATAAAATCCCAAACCGTTACACCATCGGTACGAAATAACAAGCTCGAACTGCCGGCCGGCTGACAAGCTGGCACCTTGGGATTAAGGATTAAACACCTCATACGAGCGGCATGCCATGGACTCTAGTCCTCGTCCTCCGTCAGCATCGGTACGCCGTCGAGTTTTTTGAGTGTCGGCAGCCGCTTCATCACCTCCTTCGCATAGACCGCTTCATCGAGATTTTCCACCAACGGATTGCCGGAAAACACCAGATCCTCGAGGGTACCGGCGATAGCCTGCAGCTTCGCTAGCTCGCCCCAATCGCGCACTGAATTGTTCGCCATGTAGAGCACCTTCAGCTTGCGCAAGCTTTCCACTCCTTTAAGCTTGTCGATCAGATTGTAGCTGATCCACAGTTCTTCTAGCGTTTCACCGACCATTTCCTGAGGATGGCCAGAAAGAATGTTCCAAGTTACGTCCAGCACACGATGTACACCTGCTGTTCCTTCGTGACGGCGAAGCTTCCAAAAAATGCCAACAAAGTAACACTTACAATACCAGCGAGCGATTTGATATAGTTTCGACCTAGAGCAAGTATGCGCAGGTTTTTCATCCCGTTGAGACCCGCGATTTTTTCGATCATATTCGAGGAGAGGCTTAACTTTCTGCAACGTTACCACCGGGTAACCGGAAGCAAGGTGAGAAAAAAAAGATGATGCATAGTGGCAGTATTTTCCAACCGAAAGAACAAGTAATGTTGCTTTATGTGCTGTGGGCAAGGATAACCAAGCAACCAACACTTACTGACAGTTCACCAGCGTCCCGAGGGTACCGTCCATCTTCTCAATCGGGGGCCAGCGGAACTGTAGCAGAATGTCCGACGCCTCCACCGGATCCTGCCCGTCGTGTTCCTCTTGCCAGCGTTTGAGCGCATCCTTGATGGTTGTGGCACGGGCCATCTTTCTGACACCACCAGAAGCAAACTGCCGGACAAACAAACTTCGAACCGTCCAAAGCCTACTTTGCCTCGAGCTCGATACACAGTGCGGAGGATTTTTTCATCGTAAAACCCGTCGTCGCCTACTCAGTTGGGTTCACGCGAAACCCGACGTGGGATGTGATTAATTAATTGGCCCGAGACTGACCTTCCCATCAACCAACTTCCGCCTCACTTGTCGGAGCTGTTGCGCTCAGGCGTTAAACTATCGGACGAGTTTATATATCCACCTTCCAGTAACGCATCAACTCCCTCACACCAGATGCTTGACCAGCAACTAAGCCTCAAATTAACCGTATCTTTCGATCGCCAACAGCACCGGGCGATTCGGGACGTCAAATGCAGCCACGACGTCTCACGTGTTAAGTGAGAGCATGGAAGCTCTGGGAAATAATGACGACGGCACGTCTCTGGCAGCCTGTGAATTTGTGTCGTGCGCGAAACAAATTGTGACACAAACGGCTGCAGATGTCAGCTTGGCGAACTTCGCACGACGAGATTGGAGATTGGTTGCCGTGGATTCGCCAGACCCGCAGTTAAGGGTCGGGCTTTCGTTTTTACTGCTTCGGTGAAGGAAAAATTTAATAACATCCACGTGTAGACTCCGTGCTCCATGAGCTGCTCGTATACAGATGGGTACGGTTTTATGAAGAATACTCACAGCGCTAGCGAGCGTAAAGGTAGCAGAAACCACATCCCGGGCATAGTCGCTTCTGGGACATAGTTTGCTCCGTCGTTTTCTCGCATCGTGAAGAATCTGCCCGCACGTATTACTGCTTGAATGTTTGTTTTCTTCTCAGTTCCCTCTGGAATCGGTTCGCCATTTCACCGAAATGAAATATTCCAACTGCTAACGAACGGCAGGCACACTTCCGTGGTTCTGTGCTTGACGTTCTTCAGATTTTTTTACTACCGTTTTCGAATCACCTAGACGCTAACAAGCGATAGAAGTGATGCTCTTACAGTTCATCGTTTTTTAACGATGAATCCTACTAAGCTGATCAAAGATGAGCTGTGTCTTCGTTTGTGACACAACTTCTCAATGTAGCTAGTTTTAAAGTGCGCTGGAGTTTGGGTAAAAAATAAAAGTTGTACTAGCCTGTGACTTTGTGGCAAATAATTATAAATAGTTGCCAGAACTGAATAAACAAAGATAAAACTGATACATACTTCCTGATACACAGGTGATAATTTATATCCTTTGAAAACATGCAATAACAAACGTCCTGCTATCTCTTAAAGCTCAACTTTACTTTAAAGCATAACCACTAAAGTGCGTGATATTCTCACCACAAAGCAACTGGAAACGATGCCCTTTATGAAATTCCAGGACGGTGGAGGTCCCTTTATGGAACTTTACACGGGAATATTTGCTCCAGGGCTTGTGCCACACTTACATGAGTGTTAGCGATTTTATGAATGAACGATAGGACAAATTTTCACATACTTGCACGCCTGTCACGCCGGTAGTGTCGACATTGTCGACCCACAACCCGGCCACAACTCGGCACCATACCCAGCTATTAATTACTGCCCAAGGCGACAGATTTATGATGTCTCCCAGAAATACCGATGCCGCAAGCGCGATCGTAGCAGACATTTGCTCCAGGGCTTGCTAGACTACCACCGCCGGCAGAGGTGGATAATGAGTGCAGAAGATTACTCGCAGCAGGACGTCGAAATAGTGCGTCGCGATATTGCGCTCAAAAACCTTCAACTGCGCCAGCTGGCCCGCGTCTTACTGGTTGATCTTGAATTTTTGCACTTTTGCGACGTATTGGAACAGGCGGAATTGACGCTGTTACACGTGAGCGAAGCAAAGCTAAGCCGATTCTCCACCGAAAGCTTAACAGAATACATTCTGCCACGGTTGGAACTGCAGATTCGACGGTTGCAGACATCAAAGTCGCGCTGTTTATACTGGATCGCCAGTTACAACGAATCACAGAAGCATATCGAGCCTGAGCTGCAACGGAAATCCTTTGCGGAGCGGTTAAAGAAGTAAGTACATGCTCGGAACCAAACGAGAAAACCTTCATGTATATCTGACGTTGTATCTTTATAGAGCGCTCGCACAACTTCAAAATACGTACGATAAATTTCAGAAAAACATTCTCAGTGATATTTGGAATTTAGGCGACATATATCAAATCTATCAGCTTGAGCGTCGGCTATCAGACACCTACTTCCTGCTGGAAGTCGTACGCAACAACCACCGGAACTGTCTGTACGGATTGTGGACAACGAACCTCAAACACACGATCGAACTCAGCTGCGCCCGGTTGCAGTATATTACCAACGAACAGTTTGTGCTATCGCTAAGCAAGTTCAGTGGCTTCTTAGACACCATGGACAGCTCCGAGAGTGTAAATTCACTGCACGCGAAGATCCAGCGAGAGCTCCGAACGTCCCTGAACGACATCCAGGTGAACGAGGATGAGCTTTCCTCGTTACGACAGAAACTGTTTACCTCAGCCGATAGTTTACCGAAACAGCGAGCGATCGCGATCGAGCACCACGAACAGCGCGGACTTGGCCTGCAAGAGCAGATACGCTCGATCGACTTACTCGAGGAGAACCGGCAAGAGATCGAAGGCGAAGTGGCACGGTTGATCGAGCAACGTGAGACTATCCAGCGCCAGCTGGAACAACGTCGGTTACTGATCCAGGAAGGGATGCGCGAAATCATGCGCCTCGAACGGTTAATCGAGCACATCGAGCGTGACATCTCTGACCGACAGGTGACGTTCCAGAGAGATGCCCACCGGCTTGAACAGCAAAGATTACAAATTCTGAACGACCCCTCGCTTTCTCCGGAAGAACGCGCACGTTTGGTAGCCGAAATTGAGGACAAACAGCGGGAACTACGTAGTTCACATGAGAGTAGCCTGAATCTGCTGGAAGCTCGCTGTGATGATCTGAAACGTCAAACGCGGACCCTCGCTCAGGATGTCCAGCCGTTTAGCAATGAAATGGCCAAGAAGCACCAGGACCGAATGGCTGAACTCGAGCGTATGAAGCTGCTGGCTACGTCTCCGTCTGAATTGGCTCTCATCGAGGAGCAGATTCGCCAACAACAGGCTGAGTTTAACGAGAACGTCGCCTTGCTTGGGCGAGCTCATGGACGCACGGAGTACTACACCGACGAACACGGGCGTTACTATATAAATGAGGCGGGTGAACGCATCTACAAACGGGACTCCACGGCCTCCGAGTACCGGATGGGTCCGGATGGCGAGTGGATCAAGGTTTCTTCGGCAGTGTCACTTCAACAGGACGAGCATGGCGTATTCTACGTGAACAAGTTCGGACAGAAGATCTACCAGCAGCAGCACTTCACCGATCCGCAAGGTGAATACTATCTCGATGAAAATGGTGAACGGGTGTACGTCTCACGGGTTCCTGCCTCGAGTTCGAGTGAGGCTTCGCATTCACAACCATTCCAACGTGCGCCACCATCGAGCAGTACCGAATCTTCATCGCAATCAGAAGAGTCCCCGGTGGAGGAGTCGGAATCGACGCTGGAACTTCGGAACCGCGTTGCGAACGATGTTGCTTACATTCAGAACACACTCGGGAAAGCCCTGGTTAAGGGTTTGGGTGTTATTGCGCGGACCAAACCGGACGATCCCATCGGGTATCTTTCGGATTATCTGGCGTTGTTTCGCAGGAACGGGTTGGAGACCCAACACCGCAATCAGCTGCTTGAGAGGCTTCGGTTGGAGGAAGGCTTTGATTGCAGCAATGGGAGCCAGATTTGACGAGATTTTCCACTTTCTGGGGTTGTAAATAACTGCCAAGGAAGGGTTGCTAACAGCTGGCGCAGTCACTACCATTTTATATCGGTATTATTAGATCAAAAATCTCTAACAGTTAGATTTACCATATTCAAATCAATGGCGCATTTAAAAGCAAATCATGTTTCAAAATTATGTACATTCATCATTTCAATAAAAATTATTGAAATGTAAAAATTTGCTAATTATTGAAGTAATTTTAAAACAAAAACCGTATGGAATTTATTTTTCTTATTCACACAATCCCACAATAAAATGTCCTCGAAATTAAACATCATATCAAAGGCGTCATATTTGCAATAAATATTTGATTATCACTCGTGAAATTATTCACGGTGATTTATTCATAAAAATAATTTAAACAATCGTTGATCGTCCGCATTGTTTCGCGATGCATGGTGTACCACGAAAAACAAACGAAAATCTGAAACTAAAGCCCTTTAATTATTGGTTTACGCAGTGGGTTGTTGCGTTGTTTGCACACATTTTACGTACATCTTTATCAAATGTACCACCGCTACACCATATGCCATCCCGGTAGCGATTAATAAATTAATTTCAACGTGCTTTTGCGCCGTTCCTCGTGCTGTCAGCGTTTACACCTACAGTTGGATGAAATAAAACAACAGCATAACGTAAATTCCCACCGTAAGCATTAATATAGTAGCTGCCCTCTTTTAATGGCCCACTGGCGCTCCTGACCAAAGCGAGGTGAATCATTTGCAAACGGCTCCGTGCGCAAAAAAGCACCATACCCTGGTGGGATGGGTCACGGTAATAAATTCACAGTTTATTGATCTTCAACCTGCTGACACGAGTTTTTGCGTTGCCCTCGGCGATAGTGCACCCGTGACCGTGACGATCCCAGCCACCGACCGAACCCGCCGAAATCCGCCGAAAACAAGGACTAAAATGTTTTATTGGCCACGATTCCACGGGGTTGGTTCCGTCGGAAGGAATTAGCACCGTCCAGGACGGTAAACCGGGAAGCATCATTGGCATAATAATCACTTCGATATTTTATCGGGCCCCAAGCGCACAACGTTAGGAGATTGGTTTTTACCGACCGGAACGGAGACGAGCGGCATCGATTTTTCTTCCCAAGTCAGGGGGGCTCATCCCAGGGAACGTCCTTCTTGCTCTTGCCAATACCATCGACTTGCGGGCTCGCTCTGGTTTGTATGCTTATCGTACGGTGGTATTCGCCCACAATATAGATGAAATTCTGTATCGGCAGCGACTAGACTTGTCTGCCCGCCAGTCGGGGTCGGTAAGCCGCGAAACCTCCTTAGAAAACTACCCCCCAAAAAACCACAGCGTGAACGCTAAGAGGTGTGAGATCCTTTTGGCGGTCTCACATTTGTTTTCGTTGGTTCCGTCTGGAACGGGTTGATAAAATAAACGAGCATCGTGAAGCAATGTGTTCATTTTAGAAAGCATGTCTATTGCTTCCAGCCGCACCGTAATCCGAACGAAATGTTTTAGCCTGAAAGGACACCCCCGAGCTGACGGTCGATCTGGGAGGGTTTGGGCTAGCCGAATCGATTACTGCCCAAGCCAACTGTCCGGAACCGGCACGGATGCTGGCGTTCCTGGCGGAACCAATTTGCGGGACCATTTATGTATCCATCCTTCGGGTTTTGCAACCGTTGATTCGCAGGCTCGGTAACAGGTAACAAGAAGGTCTGGAACTTTTTCGAGCGAAAACATGCGATCGAAACCTGGAACAAATGCTCATTGCTTATCGTACTGCTGGGCAATAACGCAGACGATGGATGTATATATTTCAGGATCGACGACGAAGGATATACTTTCCCCAGCCGTGACGGATGTTCAATCATCATCATCACCGTAAAACGTGATCATCATAATCTTCTTTCCACCATTTTGATGTGCGGGCTTGCAAAAGTTTTCCTCCGGCCAACGGACCCCTGGGACACAGCTGTTCATTTCTTCCTGCTCACGGGAGATGGTTGCAGAAAAATTTTCCACCCCGGTGGGACTCTTAATTAAATCAGGATGATGTCCTGCCCACTCTCGCTCGGTTGGATTGGATGGGTCAGATCGGCACTGCAGCTTGCGTACGGGGCTAGATTCAAGATTCAGCTTAGACTTCACGATTCGGGGCTAGATTCAAGATTTTCCCGTCATGCTTCCGTTGTTCGATGTCATCCGTTTCCGTTCATTCGCAGTTGGCTTTCTGCGAATTCTTCAATTGATGTGTAAATACCGAAACATTGGAAACTGTAATGCCCTGGAGAAATATTAAATGCTTTGAAGCATGTTTCGTTTTTCTCGTTTTCTAGTTCTCTCGTCGAACCACAAATGCTTCTCAAAGTATGTGTTTCAAAATAATTATGGTCTATATTTAACGGCGGCTCACATTTTAGTTTGCTTATCAAGCACATTCTTTTAACGGAACAGTGCTTTTCCCAAGCGATTAACGCCTTTTATCTGTCCCAAAATCTGACAATTCAGAAACGGCGCTAGTGTGAAACCTTGACACCCCCCCTTTGGAAAACTCAATATTGTTGACCGGTATTTTGGTGAGATTTTCCGGATTAAATAAGTTTCACTCATCCGGATCTATCTACTCCAAACACTTTCTGCCCATCGGCATACAAATATGGATATCGAATTTATGCCCGTAATGCCTCTATTCCCACCGCAACGACCGCAGAAGGGTGCTCTAATACTTTACGTCAGTTTAGCTTACAGTGGAGAATAAATCTCATTTTTCCCTGAAACCGCTTGGGTGAGTACACTAATAAAACATTCCACCAACACCACTGCCGAACGGTCCAGGCGGCGCAGGAAGATGAACGACCAGTTTTGTTTTAAGAAAATTCCATAGTTTGTGCAGGACCGTTCATTAGTAGTTGCTACTGGATGTAAAAGTTTATGGAGTACATTGATGAAAAGTTTTTGGTATTATTTTAATTTCAAGCGTAGAAGATTCTTCTTGTTTAGCAAATATTTTAGTATGAACAATAGGCTCCAGCAATAAGCAATAAGCTCAACATCGAAAATGAAGCTTCACCTCAAAGAATGTCAAACATGTGCCTTAAGAAAATGGTACAGTTAATAGCTCTAAAATTATGAGAGTTACATAACTACAAAATATGAGTTAAAATATTTCATTCTCACAGCATTCGCTGTACAGACGTTTTTTCTAAGAAACATGGTCATCAAGTGAAACGTACATGAAGTTCGAAACAAGACCGTAACTTGTCTCAGCATGTCGAATCAAAATTGCATTGAATTCGACGGGCTGATGCAAATTTCGATAACTTTTCTTCGGATATGCCGCAAAGCTATAGAATGCTGTCTGAATATAATTTTTTAATTTCCTAGAATTTTCTTCTTACACTATCTTCACCGCTACGCCTCGCATTGCAAGCGAATTTAATTCTGATTGCACACCATTCAAGATGGAGCGAAATGAAATCTACTGGAAGCAGTGACAATAAGAACGTTACACAAACCTCATTCATGAGCGAGCAGCCACGATTAATTAAGCGATCTATTTGAACCACTCATCTGGAAGCAAAATTTTCACCGTCGACTAAATTTCACCGAAAGCACAATCATTCGCTTCTGCTTAGCATGCGATTAATGCATGCTCTTTCATGCGGATGCTGCTGTTCGATTGAACGACGCCAATTTAAATGATAATAGACGCCAGCAAAGCGTCGGCTAGCCGTTCAGATCCCGTTGGACACGTTTTCTGCCACATGTTTCGGAGGCTTCTCGCGCCTATTGAGACACGCTCTGTCAAGAATAATCGCAACAACGCTATGGACGCTAGACTGACTCGAGTGGCCGGCATCGAAGCAACCACAGATATTAGAACGATATTTTATGCCCCGCATGCGAGCGCCATCAGGTTCCTTGATTCAATTTTCCCCCGTTGTCAGTCATAAATTTGGCCATTCTTCGTAAAATGCGGCAACCGGTCCATCTACATATTTTAATGCCCCGCTGAATGGCGACAGTCAGTGCTCTGCGTGTCCCAGCCGGTGGAAGGAAATAAATATTGACAGCGCGCCCAGGGCAAGTGGCAGCTCGATGCCAGTCAGGAAATAGAATTTTTTATGTGTTTTAATGAATCAGAAATGCAAAAAAAAAGAAAACAAACAAATCGTAAATACTTCAAGGTTTTTTTTCTATCATGAGTACACTCAAAAAGTAAACGAATCTTAACGGCAAATTGCTAAATAAACGCAAATTCCAAACCAGCGAGATAACGCAAATAGGATCCGTGGAGCTTAGATGTACCGTATTTCACCTTGGATAAGCGATCTCGGAGTGGCACGAGGTATTGAAACGAGTTTTTCCAAGGGATTCGTTTCGCTTTGCTACCCTCAATCCCTCCTGATGGCCGCCGGCACCTGGCCGTTGAGAACACCATTCGGATCTTCGTCCATATCAAGATAGGAAGCAAAACTTAGCCACGGAACATCTCCCGGGCCAACGGTTTACGAAGGCCTCAAGGAATTGCGATATTACTTGTGGAGTGCGGTGTTTATAGAGCGACAAGATTTGTTCGATGAGATGATATTAGGTTCCAACTTTGCGCGTATGGAAAAAGATACTTTCCGGATCTTCCAACCGTTTCACGCGAACGTGGTCCGGAATAGCAAAGCTTGATTCTACGCCTGTTGGGTTATATTCTGAGAGACAGACCCTGATGTTGCACCTGGCGATTGCGTGGAATTCCGGCGCCTCAAAACAACCCACCGGAACCCAAAGTTGCCGATGGCAACAGTTTGGGAACTGCCTCCGCGAATCGTGGCACATTTACCTATAGCGCTCGTATCACGTTTCCCAACTGGATCGGTAGTAAAATAGGCACCAGCGACGCAGCATGGAATTGCTTTTGGGGAAAGAAATTGGAAAGCGATTGGATGCTTTTCGGTTCGCGGAAAAGAACAAATTCTACCTCAACTCACGAGTTGTCGAAGCAAACGTCGAAAGTCGCGAGGTAGCGTTATGATAAAATGGTACATTTACAGACAGTTTTTATATTTTGGCTAGTGCAATGACGACGGTTTCCGTAAAACTAATTACAAACGAAATTACAAACCAAGCTTAATCAAGTAAAAGAATCAAAACACTGGTTTTATATTCAGCTCAAAATTATAATGTGTTTATAATTAAAAGGAACATCAAATTGAAATTCAATGCTTCAAGAACCGTTCACTGTATTTTCTTCCGTACCTTTCCGAGCATCTTATTTCAACGACTGAGCTTGTCTCAAAATCTGTAAACTACATTCTAAATGCAAATAAACCTTTCCATTTCGCAGGTACATTTCACCGTACCAGCATCGCATACCCTGTGTGCCGAAATAGAACCCTTTTCAAAATGTTTCTTATCTCAAGGCGAATGAGATAAAATATGCATACCGAAACCAAATGCACGCTCACTCGACAACACCCCCGACGCGTGCAAAGTAGAGAAAGTAGGAAAACGAAGCAAACTCATGTCAACATGGCACAGATGTGCGTTTACCGTGTTCATTTCTGCGTACTACACCCCCTAGGTTGGTAACGGGAGAAAAACGGGAACAAAAGCCCTACAATCCCAAGAAAGATGATGCACCAAAATGACACAAGGGACGGAACAGAAGAACACGCAACATCCGGTAGCGCACTGCGAGTACGAAAACGCTCTCCAAGTAGTCTTGCATTTTTTATATACGCCTACTTAGCATACCGGAGAGTGACAAATCTTGAAAAACCCTGGCAGAAAGCGAAGAAGTGAGATAAAATGGGCTATTGCACACACTTCGGTACAGCAATGCTTTGTGTTTTTGCTTTTTTCATCTTTTGCTTTATCCAGCACACCAAGGGCGCGTGGAATGTTTTATGACAATTGCTCTTTTCTTCAAAATCATGAAACCGTGACGAAAATTGGCACACAAAAAATCGTCATCACAATCCGACGGACTTTTGCCGGCTGACTGTTCCTAATTGCAGCAACCTTGTCACTCGGAAACGAAACAATCTAAAACTCTTTGCAACAGACTGAAACAAAAACGTCCATTCGTCAATCTGAGTGAACGATGATTTCAAATATTCCCTTTATGAGGCGGAAAGTCTGGCGTCAGAATGAGGCATAACTTCCGCCCAAATATCCTGAATCTTCATCGATTTCAGCGCAATAAATCGTACAGAGCTTTTCTTTTCGCAAACTCAATATAAAATCCTTTGCTTTTGCTGAAACAAACTACCGGCCGAAGAGGAACTTCCTGTCACCGGAAAACTTTAGCTTGCTATGACGAGCCGTTATATTGAAAAAGTGAAAAAAAGATACTGAAGCAAACGAGAAAATAATCGATTTTGGGGGAAACGAGCACGAATTTTGAACATGATTTGAAAAGATGTTGCATGAGCTACAAAAGTACTCTTTGACTATCGATCGGTATGTTGATCATTAATAACAAAAGTAAAAAAATCAAACCACGATTATGTTTCAAACCATTTTATACAAACTAATTAAGTTTGATTTAGACTCTGCTTTACACTGGATGCATGAAACATGATAATATTTTATTTACAAAGTTTACAGTTACAAAAAACTCAAATCATACCTTTATCGATCGACTACAAAAGTTGAATGGCTTCATGCAAAAAAGACACGCTCACAAACACAAAACACAGCTTTACATGTTATTCGCCATTTTTGCTTTGCTCCCCGAAGATTCGTTACTTTCTTACGTTTCTCGTGCCGGAAACAAGTCTGAAATATTACCAACATTGAAGAACATGATCTCGGGCCCAAAACCTTCCTTGGTTGTGCTTTTCGTTTTCCTCTTTATCCTGTTTCCCGAAAGCATCTTGCCGCTCAACAACATCCCGAGCAAGTGCCAGTCCTTCACCGGAATGCGCCATCCTGCTAGGTTCACCCACAAGTCCAAGGATTCAAGTTCTGATGAGGGAAACAGCTGGATCAGCATTTCTTGTCAATGTGTCACGGGACAAGACCGGCCATCGGCATTCCACAATAAAGAAATAAAGCGTGTCGGTGGTGCGAATCGGTTTTCACGCTTCTGAAATTTTTCATCCTACAACCCAAACGGAGAGGCGCGAGAATCTGCCATTCCGAAAATGAAACTAATCGCAGACACGAGCCGAACACTTTTCGGCTCCAAGATTCCTCCCACGGAGCCGCGGAAGGTGCCGTTGCTTCATCTAATTAAACATAATTTGTAACGCCAGAGCCGCGAGGTAAAGAGCGGCGGTACTCAGGCCGTTTATGGTGATGAATCTTTATGATGAGTTTTATAATTGCACCCCTAGCTTCAATTAAAAATGCAAGCTTTTTGAAAGACGTTTAGGAAAAATGGTTTTCTAAATTTCAATAAACACGATTTTTGAATACACTGCCAAAACTTCCAAACATTGACAGTAGCTTTGTTAAAAAAAAATCAAACACGGGGTAAACTTTATTTACTGTTTACAGAAACTAAAACATCCATCCTATCGAGTTTATGATAACTTTATGTGACAGACAAAATGGATTTTTATTACCATGTGCTGCTATTCACTAACATTGTCGTAAATAACGACCGAGGCTGCATCGAAAAAAGCGCTCATTCGTCGGATAATGTACTGACGATCATTAGAACTATCAGAATAGCCATAAACTTCGTCATAAATTTGCCGATTTTCGACGGGTACGATTGCACACGCCTCCATCAAGTTCACGGGGCGTGCATTATTAAGGCGCTCGCGCACCAAGATCGCGGGATGTGATGTTTATTCTACCCGTGCAACATAAATAATGCGTGATGATGCGTCCAATGCCACCATTCCTCCAGTGGCAACCATCGACAGCTTCATCTACCGGTTGGGCAGAATTTTGAAAGCAACATTCGCGAGGAAAACTTTTTCACAAGCAACTTGTTTATTCATTTTTCCTTGCTTCTCGTCTCACGTTGCGTAAAAGCTTCCAGACGAAACAATTGGGAAGCATTTCACCGCTGCTCGAATATCCACCGGAAACCATCTGAACGTTTTGCCACACGTCGTCATCACCACGACGCGCCCGGAGCGGCGTCGCTGGCGCAGTTTCCGAATGTTTTAATAGACGTTGTAATTTTTAAATTATCCTTCCCCCAAACAAACCCCCTAGGCCCGGAATGGAACAATGGGTATGGGTAGGATTATCTTAGCCTGACGTAAAGAGTGGCTCTACGAAATCGTTCTTCGTTCGTTCATGGGATAGCTTCGCCTGAAAACTGTCAAAACATTATTTTTCCTCCATCTTTTCTGGTTCATGGTAATTTACAGCTACGGAACTTTTTGTATTAGATTTATTCGCCAATTTTCGAATGCATTGTAAAAAGCCTGTCAGCATAAAATCATCGAGTGAGAAATACATTGACAGTACTGGAACAAACTGTTATTGTTGCAGGAAACCATAAGTTTTTTTTGCTAAACGTCGAATTTACCTTTACTTACTATAGTGAAAAAATGGCAAGGTAATAAGAATTGATGCACAAAAAGTTAGTCGCTAAATTGCTAAAAACTAGTTTTAGATTTAATTACGATTTTCCTACTATCATACTTTTTCATTACGACATTACTGAATAAGTAAATTGACCATGACTGCTGTATCTATCGATAGTAAATTCAATCAATTTACAGTCAATTTATAAACCCATTACCTAAGATAAAACTAACACAACAATTGTATCCACGGCAAAGAACGAAAGTTTCCGCGATGTAACTACCTCAAATCTAGTAACCCAATTATGACAGGATGGACCTATATAGAATGTGCTACAGAAATGAGCTGTTTCTGTAGCAACGCCCGCGGGGTAGAATTTCCTTATTTCCACCCGTGGGCTTAGCATGCAGTTCGGTGAAAAGTTTTGGCTTCCAGCTCTCTCGCTTCAGCAAACTGTTTAACACTAATTTCTTCAAAATATCCCCTCAACACCTCCGACTTTCCGACATCCGGTATCATTAACAAAGGAGTCGTTTGTGGAACGGTAAATTGCTCCTCTTTTTCTTTCAAGATTGTGGTGCTACCCACCAGCGCCACAACCCATGAAACGGCTGAGGTTTTCACTTGCACACGGTACTAGTATGGCAGCATGCTATACCTCGAGCTACTGTGGCTTCTTTGACGTGGCGGTGACGGAAATTAAAATTAATTTGACAGAATTTACCATTTTTGCAAAGAGTTTACTAGTTTTGGAACTGGGATTCATGGATGAAGGGAGCAAAAGAAAGCGTTTTCTTTTTATTTTTTTGAGTTTTCCAAGTTTTCCAAAGAATAGGTGGTTGTGCTACTTCACGACCAACAACCGCTTTAGCTCACGCAAAGCAACATTATATTAAAGCGTAGAAATTATTTTGAAAACCAAAGACACTGATACCAAGAAATAGTGATGAGATAAAAGTCCTACCTTTAATAATAAGTGTGTTTAACAATAACCCTCTGTGCAGATTCTGTAATGATATAGAAAAATTAAAATATATTTAGTTATTTTATTTTTTATTATTTATAGTTAAAATATCTACTCTATTTTACAATCATACTTCGAGAAAATTCTACTCTATTTTACAATCAAACTTCGATCAAAATTACTTAATTTATGTACTTTTTTGGTACAAAAAATACATGAAACGATTCATCATCATAAAATACCAGCTTACTTCAATTTGACAGTATTCATGTACTTTTGTTTTGACTTGTGTGGCTTAAAGGGCTTTCGGAGAGATTTCCTTCCTATATTGCGGCATAGCTATGCCGCAATGGGATTACGAGCTCTCATGCCTATAAATTCTGTTGAAACGAAAACGACAGTGACAGTACTCACAAAATATTTTGTAAGGGAACAATTTGCTAATTCTGAAGATGAAATTAATCCTGGTGGGCTTTCATACGAGTACTCGTAATCCTCAGTGCGAAACTACGTACCAAAAGAGCAATATAGAAAGAAATGATTGGAAAGCTTTTTACATAAAAAACAGGTTCGAATAAGAAACAATCAAAAGCTATTCACATAAAAGTCATACGTAGGAAAAAATCGATGAACATCGTGCTTCTTGCAAAAATACCAATCCCAAGAAATTCTGTCACTCGAAGGGTGTCTCGCATAGGAAAACGTGTTGTACTATTTAGACTAGACGACTGCTAGCGCTTGGCTACTGTGTTTTCCGGAAGCATGAGTGAAAAAAGTAGCCGCTGCGATAGACTCTCATGGCAAATACGAAGACCATTTTAGCCCATTTACTGTCGCTAATGGGGGAAGAAATTTATGAGCCTAGCGCATTTCATGCACCAATGTTCAGTACCCAAGATGCTGTTTCTGCTCCTTCCACCCACTTTTAACGAGAAACTGTGCAGACGTTCCATAAATTGAGATAACGAGGAAAGGAAGCAACAGCATCGAAAGGAACCAAAATACCCTAGATGCTGGCAGAGTTCTGTCGGAAGATGCTTATCAATCTTTTCGCACCGTTCTGGAAAAAAAGCTTAGGGTAGGTCATGGGAGTGAACTAAGAGCTTCTGTTGAAGGACATGTTAAAATTGTACAATTTATAGGTCCTTCAAGAACGCCCACGTTTACTTAATGAAAATAATGCTCGCTTCAAATGTGGTCATAAAAATACGAGCTTCGCTTTAGGTGTATAGAAGAAAGTTCTCCGAAAATCATTTATCAAGCAAAATTTTTTGTTTTCGTTCTACTATGAGCCAAACTTGAACTAACGTTCATAAATATTCGCCCTTGTCCGAACAAGGTCCCGCACTTAGGTCAACCTCGCAACCATAATAGGCTTACTATTACGTTCTCTTCCAATTTGCGCTTGCATTCGTCTGCGCTTGCATCAGTTTCCTGAGATCTCGTTTTACACTAATTAAAAAACTTCTTCCATCGAGCTAACCCACTAAAAGGGTAAGAGGTTGCTACATCCGAGCTTGCAGGACGGACTAAACTGATCACAATTTCAAAGAACTTACATTCATCATCCGAAGCCCTCGATTTTCCTCGGCCCGGAAGGACGTATCTTTACAATTCCTCGAACCGATTGCCAACAGTACAACACGTGCAACCGAGCGAAACAAGCGAAACAACTATTACCCGGATTACCAACGTTTGTCGTTCTTATCTCGACCTGTTACCGGCCAAGGGAAAAGCACATTAACGACGATGTCCAAACGGAACGTACGACACATAATGCGTGCTAAGCCAGTTAACCCAGCCCCGAAGGAGGGTTTGGAGCATAATTATGCTCGCGATACAAAAACACATTCAAATCGCTAGGATTATGGCATGGAATGGAACAGGAACATCCAGCACAAATGATTGTATCCGGAAACACGGATGGTTATGATGTTGCCTGATTAGGTTACGATGATTGCGCTGGTATTGGTGATTAAGATCTACGATCCGTTCGTTTCCATTTGGATCGCCACTGTTGCCTGTTGCTTCGAGGTTTACTCGTAGAAAGAAAAACCTAGGGAAAACGACACGCCTTGCAAAGACTGACACAGAATGACTCGACCGTTTGGGAGCGGACACGGGAAAATTAATCAAATAAAATATGCATAAACAAATTACGTCGCTGGTTGTTGGATGGAGAAATAGAAAACATCACATGCCATCAGGGGACACAATGCGAATGGACGACATTTTCAGAAGAATTTGGGACATTCACGAACGGTAATTCGATATCGTTTAATTGACAATCGGAAACGCAACGAAGGGAAAAAGGCGCCCTTAAAAAAAGCACCACGGTATCATGTGTACATGGAAGAAATTTCATTACAACCCACAAAAAGCAGCGTCGGGCATTGTTTTGTCGTCCGGCACCTAAATAAACTGTTTCGCACGCAGAGGACGGAGGTTGAGCAAAGCGCAATCAAAACATCCCAATCACGAAAAATACCATCAAACGGGACACGTACACGAATAAATTACCATCATTAAAGTTCGAAATTACGCGTAACAACAATCAGACACCACGCAACACTGTTGGGATGGATTTCTTTTTTAGTCGAAGGCCCGTAAAAATGACAGTGTGAAAAAACGAGAATCAGTAAGCAAAATACCTGAAAACGTGAGGTAGAAATTAATTGTTTGCATGAAGGAGAAAAAATCGGACGGAGTGGCATGCTCACAGACTAAAAGGTATGTAATGCCCTTCGTCGTCGGGGGACTTCCGCTTCAAAACATGCCAAGTGGACTCAATGCAGGTAGAACAGAGTTTAGTGATGTTGCCAAAAGGATGAAATGATGCAAAAGGACAAGCGACCCTGCGTACAAACATTCAGTTGGCAAGAGCAGAACGGGTACAACATTTCCCTGGTGGTGTCATTAAGCGACACAGGATGAGGTACTTGAAACCCACGAAGAAGAGATTGCGTTATGTTGGTAACCATTTATATGGTGAATATAAATTTGATTCCATTTTTCATATCACTTCAAGTGGTTCCTGCGCCGAACATGAAAATAAAAGCTCTGTAAAACAATACTTGACGCTCGTGAAATCTGATTCGGACAGTTATGTTTGTTTCTACTTCCATGAAGGATACACAAAACAAGATATAAAATGACAATGTTTCGAGTGATTCTACTGCTTCGACAACGGCTGTTACGTAGATTCAAGATACTTAAATACATTTTTCTTACATTCAGGAAAACATATTTTAATTTGATAATGATGTTGCCATTAATTTTATTTGGACGTTTAAACATGTGTTATTTATTTTTGGTTATGTGTTCTGTAAATAAATTTCGATATATCTACGTAAACCATATTATTTATTACATTACATACGTAAATTCTACAGAATATATTCATAACATAAAATATATTTCCTGGAGGAAAAGAATTTATCAAAAAATGTCATTATGACGCCCATGCAGACCAGATTTTCCTCAACACTCTCGCAATTGCGTCCATTTTACAATCGATATACACCACACAAGCACCCACCTTCTTCCCATTTCCATCATCTTTTGCCCCTCACCACCGTGATTGAACTGGGGACACTACGGAACAGGCCCGCATTAATAGCACCTGCGTATGGCGCCATTTTTTCAACACATGTCACGTACGAAACACATACCCACCCGGGGTACGCATAGCATGGCGTTTCTTTTTTCTTGTTGGAAAGATGCCCTACCGTCCGTCACGCGCTAAGTGCGGAGGAACTTTTGGTGAGTTTTTCCAGGATGTTTTTTACTCTTTCACACAACACTGTGCACGGGAATGAAACGGAAAGCCATTCTCTTGCGGTGTGTGTGAGCAATGGTACCCAAATTATACCCTCCCGGTAGCGCGTCGGTAATGGTCTGTTTGAACGTTACCACGATAGCCATCGTGCGCCCCAACAATTATTGCCCAAACATTCGACATCGCTCCCAATACAGATACCACCAGGGGAGAACGAGTACAAAAAAAAAAAAGACGAGTCCACCGGAAGCCATTTTCAGTCGTGGCTAGATAATGGACGGTTGATAAAGCGCATGGGAGGGAGCTGGAATAAAGCCCCCAAACCACCTATTGCAACTGTCCACCACACGTTTCAATTAACTCGTACTGTGAGATCGTTATGAACATCTGTGGAAGAGCGCTTTATTGTCATTTTTCACCTTCCGATGTAGGCGAAACGTGTAAAAAGCGTCCTCATATAATATCAGCAATAGATTGCGATGGTAGCAACACCACCAGCAATTCGGAACGGTGCCGGTTTTGATTCTGTGTCGCAGTAAAACAAATGGTTTACCCGTCAACCGGGACATTTTCTATCAGAGTGTAATAAATTCAGCGACATGTTGGTTGTATTTCATGGGTGCTCTCAACACAATGAGTTCTGAGTTGATAAAATATTTAAAAACATAGCCACAAACCACTCTTCGTATTACTATGGTTTGTTATTCACCCAAATTGGCAATGAAAAAGATCCCCAAACAAGTATGCATTACTTGCGGAAGGATGAACAAGCAGAATAACAAAAATAAAAACACATTTTACTCCCCGTATGTGTTAAACGACCACTGCTCGCGTGAAGATGAAATCATTACTTTCACTTGACGGAAACAAAACACGTCCCATGAAACGAAGCGTTGGACAGTGAACAGTCCATTTTTCAATTCCAGCCTACGTACAGCACTAGGCTAAAGTAGGAAGCTGATTCCATCGTCCTGATGTGTGTTTGCAGCGGGCGCAGTTGGACCAAACAAAAAAGTGCATTCCACTTTCGCTAAACCCCTCCCGAAGGGAACGGCTGGAAAATATTTTCAGCATGAAAAAGGTGGAGCCCTATCCGGGCTGACGAAATTGGGAAAGTTTTAGCAGTAGAGTGCCGCTGCAGCATGATGAAACTGCCTTCTGTTTGCGCTTGAATGCATCAGAATGAAAAAGCATCCAGGACATCCTGAGGTGTGCCGAGGATGGCGAAAGAGAAATGGTATACAGGATCACTTCCGCCCGATTACTGCTGCTCGAAAGCGGGAGGGTTGGCAGGATTTAGAGAGAAATTCGTGTAGCGCCAGAATCGCAGAAACGGAAGGGAAATAGCACAACCAGTTTTTAATATTAAATAGTACAAAAGAAAACCAAAGTTTGGAACAACAGCAAAAAGGATTCAACTATCATGTGGTAAATGGAGGAAAATTTATAGCAAAAATGTTTGGTGCTCTGCTTTTCAGCAGAAACTTTAATCACAGGTGTTGATTAAAAGATAGGAAAGGCAAAAAAACGACAGCGAAACATATACTCAACACTTTTATAGTGACGTTTTGTTTAAATATTTATATGTTAAGTAATATTGAAATGGCACAAATGAATAGCATAAACAAACATAGCGCACAACTTACGTGGCATTGCGCTATAATTACGGTCATGAGCTAATGAAAACCGAAATTTCAATGCACTTTGAGTGCACGCAAATGCATTTATGCATCAAATGAGCTTCTGCATTGTCTGTTTCAATCGCTTTCGGTTGAGTTCGCGCCCGTTGTCCCACGCACTTGAACTAAGCACGTCAAAACGAGCCACTTGCCTTTTTCGGGATGCTGTCTCGTACCAGACCACGAATTACGCTCCAATTTCTGCTCTTAGCATAACGTTAGCCGTCATGCTCGTGCAAGGGTCAGCATTCCGTGCAGATAGCATCGTCGAGCTTGTCGCCGATATAAGCGAAATGAGAATCATAATAAACGGAGAGCGACGGAAAAACAAAAATTATACTCACACACGCGCGCACAATCATCCACCCTCGAATATAATGCATTCTGTTCTTAATTCTCCGGTAGCTCTCCGTAGGTCCTTCGCCCCACACTGCCGGGGAAACCAGAACGCACTCTCGGCATTTCGAGCGCCGCATCGTTTTGATCGTTCTAAAGCAATGATTATGAGCGGAACGTGATTTTCAGCATCTTTCATCTCCACTGTCCGCTTAGGTCTGTGAGTATGGTACGAAATAACAACCAAGCATATTCCACCTTATGCCCAAGGTGAATCTGGTTCGGGCATAAGCAACAGTAGCAGCAGGGCGATGAAAATGGCAGCCATTCGAAAATTTTGGCAACATGTTTTTCGTCCCACAAACGCATCCTGACAAGCTGAGGGTGCTGAGGGTGATGCGTGTGATGGTGCGTCCGTACCTTCAGCTTGATGCCTGCACGGCAGATGAGATACTTGGGAAAATCGATTTTTCACCACTTCATATCGCAGGCAACAGAGAAAAAAACACTTCCTCCAAACATGCTTAAGTACGTTCGCGATGCTACGCATTCCCCGAACTCATCGTGAGATTATTGAAGGATTTCAGAAACGCTTACTCGAATAAAATGTCGTGGGCAGAGGAAAAGAGAAAAAGATTCCGTGTAAGAAAACATACATAAGAGCATTAAAGCATTTTTATTGATCGTTTCTGTTGTCTAGAAAGTACGAACGTGCAAGTAAAAGTAGCATTCGTTTTACGATATTTTTTTAATAAATCGTTTTAATATTTACATATACATTAATTTTATTCATTATACATATAAACTAAATAAATTCAAATAAAATGAAGGCAGCTAAACTGTAGAGACACAAAAGGTAAAATAAATGGATATAAACTATTACTTATATCATTGTGTTTAATACTGCAAACATCATCATTCGCGCTATAATTTTGAATTCATAGCAATTCATTGCACATGTAAAACGTGTCTGCTAAAACAATTTCAAAACACTTCTAAACATAAACCACAACTGTCATTCACCATATCAACCGTCAATATCGTCTGATTCGACACAAGTTTAATTAGGCCAAATACAACAAATTAAATAAAACATGAATATTGTAGGATAATAGTTTGAATTTAAAAAAAAACGAAAATCACGAGCAGCACTTGCTTTGTAACCTATTTACGAATTGCAGTACGAATTTAAAACACCAACGTTACATAAAAGCCCTCCCTGCCAATCATTCATTTCTCGTTTGATCCAAATCAAACACATTTCAGTTTCCACAAGCACACTGATTACAATTATGGTTCGAAGAGCTCTTAATTAGACATCGTAGGGGAAAGCGCAGCTGCAGTTGCAAATTCACCGAATGGTGTAATCACAACCGGACGCAATTAATACGATTCGATGACAATTAACGGAAATAGTTCATGCTCAGTTGAAGGTAATTTTAACGAAAGACCAATTAAAAAAGGTTTACATATTTGCCATCTGATAAAATGAAATCGTTGTGTGATCAATACGTGGTTTATTTACTATACAGCTCTCTTGTTCTGCTGTGAAAGCAAGAAAATTTAAATAAATAATATCAATTTCAGCTCGATTGTCGAATGCACTGCCCGAGGTGGAAGGTTTATTGAACCTTAACTCGAGGTAACCGACACTGCTCATCGCAAAGAAGAAAATTTATGCACCTGATCCCGTGCAAATACACCTGTCGCATAAGCTTTATGCTTGAGAAAAGGTGAATCCACTCCTACTTGGTCGGTTGCTACTCAGGCTGATCTATCCCACACCAACAAACAGCAACGGCTGAGCTTACGAATCTTCATTCGATCTATAATTTTCCCACAGTCCCCCTTCTACATTCGTGGAATCAGAATTTATGATCCCGAGTCTCCATGCGAGGAACCCCCAAGGTCTTATGCAATGAAAGCGACGATTTACGTTCCCACATGCTGCATCGTTTCCACTTGATTGGCTTTTCATACCGATAAGATGCGATCCGACCTACGGCAAGCTGAAGCAAGGTATTGCTGCCAGTGTCAATTATCGCTCGTGATATGATTGTCTCTTCAGCGAAACGATACCATTACATCAAATTTCTGCTGATCCCGGTTGTTGGAATTTGATTTGCGTCACCGAAAGCGTCCCACATGTGCAGAAAGACGTTGTTGAACTCGAACGTTTAATTAGCAACCGAAGCAAATCGTAATCGCATACCTTGTCCTATGAAGCAAATTTAGCACTCCGAACCTACTTCCAGTAAAGAGAGAGAGTATTATGTCTATGGATGTAAGTGGAACGTGATTGCTTTGCGTGAATGAAAAAAAGCGAAGAGCAAAACCTGGCTATGCTTGTTAAAAATATATAATGCAAAGCATAAAGTTATTTTTATACCTTCATTTTGGATTGGAGAATCCTTATATGGATATGAAGAAAAAAAATCTTCGTAAAGAAAGATACAACATGTATGTATCTATTTAAATGCATGTTTCTAAAATTATAATCACCCTTCTAAGACTCGGTGAGAAAGTTTGCAATCCATGTTTTTAAATGTTTAATTAATTTCACCTGGCAAAACACAATTCCCGATAGGTGGTGCAACTCCACACCCTTTAGCAAGTAGTAAAAATAGAGACGAAAGAAATTCAAGCGTAACAAAATGATTCTATTCACGCTCAAGTGTGCGTTAACCTTCTCCATCGTTCGGTAACAGAAGTACCCCACAATTGCAACGATCAGACGAATTACAATACCAAACCCACCCACATACACGCACGTTGAATCGCATAAGGTACGCCCGTGGGAAAAGTTCATAAACATCAAGAAAGGATCCTCTGTACGCTCGATAGGCGAGCGTCATCTAACGGGTAATAATAGAAGAGCGTGGGTTATACCTTGCGGTTTTTCTTAATTTTTCATGTCCAGACAGTATACCACATAATTACCCATATTAAACGTCAATCAAACACTTTTGCAGCCCAACCGTTTCCTTTTATGCTGCATTACCAGCTGCACGGATACAAGGATACATTGTGAAGAAAGCTGCAATTTACATGACTGGAAAAAACCTACCCCAACTTTACCATTTACTATACATGCTTCTGTACTAGAGCGCTAGAAAATTAAAATGCTTTGTGTTGCTGCAAGCCGGGCACCGCAGTGTTGAAGGAACAAAGCGACATGAATAAAGCAAATATAATCACTTTAAAACCATGTTGATGCCATGTCTCGTCCAGTGGAGTGCAAAATTCTGCGAACACTGTGTTTGCAATCTGAAAGGGGCTTCTTTTTTTACGTCGTACCACTCAAATGGGTAGCGAGAATTTTCGAAACGATATTCCAACCCTATAGGGCGAGCCGCTGTGTCGCATTTACATTTTACTTCAACGTTCCCTTTATATTGGGTTAGGACCATATCAACCAATCATTCTCTGCCATACCCGCTGCTTGCTCGACTAACATAGCTGTAAAAACAAGCGTAGCACCAATATCCGCAGCAAAAATGCTAGCAAACGTTAGTTCTCAGGACCTAAGTCAAGAATCGGATTGATACGACGATGTTGAAACAAGAATTTGATTAGTCAGTCAGACATGAATGCAGCACATGCATAGAGTAGCACCGTTGCCTAAAGCAAGACTAAATAATCAACGTTGCTACGAAAATTTAACCATGTCGCTTCCAGGCCGAACCAAACACTTTCCCAATGGAAATGTTTTGCGGATTTTGATACCTTGCCTGCTTTTTTTTGGCAGGTACGTTTGATCTTTCCAGTGCCTCGAATAAAGATTGGACATCCCTAAAAGGGCCCCATAATCACCGAGCGTGATCCCTTCGAATGTGCTTTAATAGAAACATAAAGCGCCCGTAACACGGCAAAGTGCACGAACTCCCCATTTATGTACTCCCCTGCGATACGGCCTTCGATTTAGTAGGATCGATCGACCATAAAGCTTATAAAACGTTTTAGCTGCCACTTTTTTTCTCCAGGAAATGTAGTACGAAAAGATCGAAATGTCTTTGAGGTGACGACAAATAAAGCATGAACGTTATCCGGCGGAACGCATTTTTCTCCATCGCAATCTCCACGAACGCCACCGAATGCCTCTCCCGCTCCTTAACAGCTTCACTGACCCAAGAATGTTGCTGGCCATTTCTTTTATCGCAAAAATCGACGAAAAAAATAGCAAGACGCAAAATCTTCACCCACGCAATAAACGACTTGCAGTCGTGATCGTTCGCTAGGGATTGAGCGAAGACAAAGTACGGAGAAGAAAACGAGATGGTTTGCGTTATTTGACTCAAACCGTCGAGTTATCGTTGAGCGATGTCGTCAGTTTCAGGCGCCCCCATCGCTTTCGAAGCTGTCTGATGAAATAATTTCCCTCATCATCACATACGGGGCCGGACGTTTCCTCTGATTGCCTTTTCCTGCACGCAGTTGCCAGCCGGAGCGGTTTTTCGTGTTTATTTCACTTGATTTACGGTGTTTATCACCCCAAAACGGCTGGCCAAAGCAGAAGCACATTTCGATTAAACACGAATGGTCACTCAAAAAACGTTGGATATCATTATTGCTATTTTTTGTGTTATAATTTCGAATATAATTCCTCTGAACTTGCGAACGGGCATCATTTCATACTTACATCAACAGCCGCATCGAGTTGATGAAAATATGAACATGAAAAAAATGTTACCCGCTTCCGAATGAGAAAAACTACCAGCTGATTACTTGAAAAACAACCAAATTGTCGTTTTTCTGAGATCTCTTATCAATACCGTTCTCTCGTTCTGTGCTATGAAATATCCTCTCTTCGAATACAAAGCGCTGATTTGTAAAAAAATCTCGTTTGATACTTATCGAGGAAAAGAATCTGAGCGTTCGTGAAGAAAATCGAGATCAAACCCGCCATAAAAAGGTAGGTGCTAAATTAAAGCTTTCTTCTCAGTCATGACGGAGCAAAACCAACTCACAATGACTAGAGGAAAATAACGACAGAGGCAACACCTCTATCGTTTCGGAAGCAAAGTGAGTAGTGCCGATGACGAAATAAAAGACGGTAGGACTTAGTGTTGAATTTAACTGAAAACCCTTTAATTTATCAAACGTTCCATTCCTTTTGCTTTGACTAGCTAGTGGACACTTTGACACACAAAACGCGTTGGCTTACTGGAAATGAGAATAAAAGCCGATCGGTCAATAGATCGTATTTTTAAATCCAAATTGTTTACAAGAATATATAAGTTAGTAAACTAATTGAAATTTCATTCACTTTAATAAATAAATAACTAAAAAGCTTTACAAAAGTCAGTGGGGGGCGAATGTAAAAAGATTATATGAGTTTACATTTTATCACATTTTTGAAATTGAGATTTGGTTACCATACATTCAAAATATATAGAACTATATTTCATATCCCCCAACGAAATCGACGATTACCAAGCTCTTGCAGAAATGCACCCTCGTCTGATTTGCATCAAATCCATCAGTACGGTAATCAGCAATCAAACTGGCTCTAGAAAAGTAGTTCCAAATACCTTTGGCTGGATAACTTTAAACCACAAGCTCAACCCTCAAAACCTCAGCCCAGCTTCGCGATGGAACCGGAAGAGGACTCATCACGAATATGCACTATCCGCCATTTCCGGAACACCGAACGATGATGGCGGAATCATACCGCCATCATCATCATCGTCATCAACCACTGCCCCAATATTACACGTTGGATGGATATTCCGCTGCCCCATTTTCAGGATGAAGCCATCCTGGCACAAACCATTCGTCTAACCAGCCCCTGAAACCGTTGCATTAAGCTCATGTCTGTTAAACTTCGATAGCACTGATCGCGGAAAAGTATGGAGAGGAGACCAGAAATCCCTTCACGTTATCATCAGCCGGATCCGGTCGGTCAGTGTGTGATAGGTAAAGCAGGAAAGGGGAATAAGCAATGCCAAGAAACCTGGTGCACTGGTGGCAACTTTGCCCACCGTACCATTATTCTGATTATGCGATGATGGATTTGTTCGAAAGCTCGTCGCCAGCGTAACCGATTTACTCGTTGTTCACGATGATGGAAAAGCCACATTATCCATCCATTTCCGTGGGCTCAATCCGAACTGCTGATCCGTAACGCCGATCATTTTATGACACCGTTGATATTTGATAAACCATTTTTTGTTCTTGCGATTTCAATTAACGTGATTTAATTGGATTTTTTCTGTCTCCATCGCAGGAAAAGGGGAAGAAATAGAATTGCCCTAAAAACCTCTTCTTTTTGAGAACAAAAAAGAGCGAAAAAAACACGATACAGTTAGGCGCATCTTAAGCAAAAAGCAAGACCATTTGCGAACTATTTGTTGGAACCCACCGTTGGCAAATACTTCAAGGCTCATAAGGCGGAACAAAAGCCAACGCCATCGGAGCCCAATCAATATCCTGTGTACCGCGTGGCTGAATGATGCCGCGGAGCCCGAAACATGTCAGCTGAACTTTTCAACCTTTGGTGAAATTTCAGAAGTACCGGGAAAAATCCCGACATCCATCAAAAATGGTCGGTATGGGTGGGAAGTGAGCATGTTCCTAGAACAAATAATCCCATCGATCATACACGGCATTCGATACGTTCACTAGGGAAATGTGGGCGAGATACCTCTTCCGCGAGAAAAGCGATAGCAAATGGTTCTATTTGCGACTGAACCCCGCATCTCCATAGGGAAAACAGATTTTCAATGCCAGTGCAGTGTGCAGGTCCATACACAGTCGGAAAATAGAATGAGAGGTTATCAACAATGGAAAAGAAGAAAGCATATTTTGCTCATTTGAGCGTTGCCTTTTCTGACAAATCGCATGCCGCCGCAAATGGAAGCAAGTCGAAGTAGCACATTTCTACACTTCACGATCAATTTCTGCTCACAGAAAATAAACATCGCTCACGATAAAGCGAAAATTTAATGGCATTTCGTGTTTTGGAGCAGTTTTTATTATACCTATTAGGGTCAATCTATACCATTTAACATTCGTGAGCTAATACTAACATGTTACACGTTACACAAATGCTAATAGGAGAACATTTACTAATATAAGTAGCTTCATTTTCCTCTAGTTTAAATGCAGCTACATTGTTAGGTTTTCACACTCACGCAAGAGAATTAAACATTTGCTTAAAATAATGTTTTAAAAGTTATAAAATAAAGTCAAATAACTTCGAATCGTAAATGCATATATAAATCAATAAATAAATATCCAAATTCCATCATTAAATCAATGGAACAAATTATTTTAAAATAAAGACAAATTCTTGCTTTTAAAGCAAACGCCTATCTATGTTTATTCAAGATAAAAACTTAATACATTTAGCCGTTCGAACAAATTAAATGCAACACAGCATGAAGTGGAAAATGGATCCGCAGAATATGAGAACAGCACACAGAACCTCCCAAAGGAAGAAGATCTTTCTCCGGGCCGTATCGAACCTATCTCACGCATGACACTCGCCTTTGACAGGCACCGCCGTTCGTCGAATTGGTGCTGAAGTTTAATTTAATTAATCCAACCATAAACGACGGTCCTCCATCGGCCGCACAACAAGTAGCCACCAGTCCGGGAGGAAGCCATCGGGCAAGACAAAAGGATTCCCGCCCAGTTCCGGGGAGGCACTGGAAAAAGGCATCTCGAACCGTTGGTAGAACGGGCGGCGCAAGATACTATCGATTCAAACCCCAAGCAATACACAGCCATTGGCTTTGTGCCGGCTTCGCGCACGTTCCGCTGGCTTCCTGACCGCCGAGAATGCGACTTTCCGGCGTGCGCCATTTGAGCATGAACGGAGTGCAAAAGGGAAAAAATGTAAGCCCACTTCTATACGCACTTCCCTCGCCAGTTTCTCTTCGATTTTTCTCTCCCACTCGATGAGATCATTCCCTTCAGGGAATCGCGGTGCAAAGGCAGTTGGAAGTTGGCCGAAATTGTACCCATAAAAATGTACGACCTTTCTTCAATCTTCGGCACTGATAAAATGCTACCACCCGCGACATCCGTCGACCCAGGGCGTCCCGGTCCCCTGTACGAGAGATATCGTCCATGCTCGGTCGAATTCCGATGGCGTTTTGACACGCTCGCGCGGAGGCTCGGGCGTCAATTATGGTTCCCCCGTGGGGCGTAAGGGTGCGTAGAAGTCGTACGAGTTGTCCGGGAATTTATGCGCCCCATCGTTCTTCCGCGCTCGCGGTGATGTCGGGCGGTAATAGAATTATCCAGGAGCCCGTTTTGTCGTACGGGAAATAGGGGAAGAAATGCTGCAGACCGAATGTGAGACCGCGCCAAGAAACCGTCGAGCATTGCATCGCATTGCGTGCACAGGAGTAAATCATAATATTTATTGATTCACAACAATGAAGTGTGATGCGGAGCAGAGTGGAGGGGAGCGATGATAAATTTCATTACGATAACCAATAGAGAGAGGTCGTCGTATCGATATTTGATATGGTTAACAGGCGTTTAATTGTGGAGAGATGGAGCTAAGAGTGGCATACGTGTTTACAATGTAAAGAATTTATGGTTGAAATTTTATGAAACAAAAAAAAACAAACTCGTTAGGCATAACAATCAACAAGCCTTTAGATTATTTAACACGAGTCGAAATATATAATAACATAAAAAAATATTATACCAGGATCACTATCATCTGTACAAATTGTCATATTATGAATAGCTCGTTTTTATACCATTTATAAGAATTAGCGCATACGTAAAAATGATTCACTCATTATGGACATGACACATCGCATACTACTTCGTAATCAAATTTAGGTTTCATCCCGAACACAATCATCATAATTGAAAGAGTGGAAAATAATAAGCAAAGAGAACGTTAAAAAATTATTTGATTGCTCTTATACTTAAAGCCCTTATCAAAATTCGAAACAGAGGAGCCAACGTTCCGCGGGATAAAAAAAAATGATTCATCACACAACATCTCGCTCGAATGACAGGGTGGCGAGCTTCGAGAACAGGTTTAAGTGTGAGAATTTTTTACTGGCTTTCCATCTACTGATAACACCCCAGGGAAGCCAAACAAGTGTACATGCACTGCCGTGCGGTGTTCAGTAAAACCGAAGAGAATGTGTAAGGTTTCCCTCAGCGACGATATCTACATCGTGCTACTGACTAATAAGTCAGTTTTCATTCGTGTCTCCATTTCCTGCTCATGTTTCAAATACGGTTTCAACAAGGGAGACAATTACGCTGCATATCAAGCATGCAGCTCGCTTATTGCTCGGTATATTGCGCTAACATGACTGAATCGAGGCTTATCGTAGGCGTGCGACTAGAATACGACTACGCTAGAAGTATACAAGATACTACCTACAGTCGGAACAATACCCATGATAGCAATTAATTTAAATAGCGATATCGAAAGAGAAGTGTCTGTTGTGTTGTTGATCTCGTTTCACTTAAGATGGCTTACATTAAGCTTCCTCTCATCATCTCTCATCCCCATTCGTTACAGAACGCTGAACCTTTCCGTACCAGGACGCTCAAAAGGCTGTGATGGAGAAAGTTTCCGCCTCTTCGTAGCACGCGAAACACGTTCCAATAAACAAACCGAAGTGGCAGCGATTACAGAAAATTAAAAATACCCTCTTACAGCCTCCATCTACGGTGACGTTCCATTTTGCTTACCATTCTCTGAAACATAGCTTCCCTTGAAGGCTCATTTGGGCCGGTGCCTCCTTCTTTGATGTATCATCTTAGAAAACACGCAACCTCCCGAGACGTAATGAAATGGTGCGAAAAGACGCTCGCAACCCGATGCCCGAAAACACTGCCGCTGCTTTGTTATTTACCGTCCGTCAACATGTTGCTTCGGATCTTTCCCGAAATGAGCTGGCGAAAGCTTGTTAGGGTCCCGCGGCTAACTAGCGGTACACTTGTACCAACGGGACACTCTTTAAAACACCTTCTTGACAAAACAAAGAAAAAACACGATACAGAAACAAGCGTGTTTGTTGAGCATGTTTAAAGACAAACGGAGATACGTACACCGCTATGATTGTAACGTTCTAAGGATGCCTATTCCAACCGTTTCACATGAACACGCACGCATGTGTGTGGAAAATTTTACTCTGCCATTGCTGTTGGCAGAGTACAAACGTGCCACCCACCCCTGGGCAGGGAAACCTTTGGTGAGTTTGTTTTCACATTTTCCATTTGATTCTGCTTCTTTTTTTTGTTTCACAAAGTGGAACCCCCTCCCATAGAGGTGAAAGGAAACCCCGAGAATACCTAGCATTGGCCGGCAGTGCTGCACGAGGATTAGTGTCGGATTAAATTCGTGTCTGTTTCACTCTCATAACTTTAGTCTTTCGGCATCGATAAACAGCGGCTTGCTTGTGGATTTGGTTCGCTGAGGCGAGCACACTTGCACACATCAGGCTAAAGGCTGCACGGGTCAATTGTTGACGAGAGATTATACTGGTTGTAAAAAGAACGATACACCGATTTACATAACGCGATGGATCAAAGATTACTCTGCAGTGCTGAGGCTATTTATCAATCCCAATGTATTATGATTAAGTGTAAAATCACTCCGCCTGGTTCGGCTGAAAATCGATTGTTTCGCTTGAAGGGTTTATATTATATTCCACACGGGATCATATGACACCGGTTCTTAAAATGTCAATAACACCTTTGATACTAAGCAAATTGTTACAATTTTATAGCTATATTATAACTTTGCAATAAAATTTTTATATATATGCAAAATTTAGCGATATTTGCAATAGCCCAGCATTTTTACTAGCAGATTATTGATGTATTATTTCTATTTAATTATTTCTTTATGAGAAAACTGATTAACTAAGAACAATATAATACGAAAACTCTTGATTCTTAACTATCTTGATTGAAAAACACAATAATATTTGTATAGGTTGTAAGCACAAATCTAAGTAATTACAAAATGTTAGTTTTTTTACTGTGAAAACGATCTGTAATTTATCTTCCAAAACCGCTTTGCGCCTGTGGCGATGAACTCCTGCTTAAAAATGTGTAATCATCTCCTTCTAATAAGTGCAAAAGTAATGTGTTTGTGCAACTATAAATTGCACCCCATAAACCACTCTGTAAATTTGTCGGCGTTCCAGCTGCATTTATGCACCGGTTTATTTGCTCACTGTCAAAACTTTTACCAGCCATTCCCTTTCCCGGTGCCTGAAACCCACGAAACATCCGCAATGAGCCAAATCCGCTGTCCGAAACCGTCACCCTTTCACCACAGATGTCTCGAAGGCATCCCAGCACAACACCTTAGCCATCCTCTACAAACCGGTGTCGTTTTCCAGCCATCACTTTTCCTTCACTTTGTCTCCGACCGCATCGTCGGGAATGCTTCACTAGGAGCATCGTTGAAATCTGCTTCGACGTAGCAGGCGCTAGCTTGCTTGTACCGAGACAAACTCCGAGTTCAAGCTCGAGAAACAGGAGAAAAGACTCACACCATCCTGGGGTGCCTTTTCTTTCTCTTGCTCACACCATCGTCGGTATGCGGTTGTCGGATTTTTCAACTCCCTCACTGTCCCCGTTGAACACCGGTCACATTCCGGCAGTCCCGACCACCAATCGATCCTTGCATTAAAAACCGTCTGGTGGTGCTGTGTGTCTCGTAGCGTACCGCATCTCGTTGCTCATTGCTGCCAACACTGCATCTCAAGTGCCCACCGCATTTCACTTGTGCTTTTGGGAAAAGAGAACGATCAAAAGTATGATGCAGACAGACAAAGGAAAAAAAGGAAAGTCGAAAAAACACGACAGACTTCAAGAACACTTAACTAGACGGCTCGTTCTCTCTCTTTCTTTCTCTTTAACTCGCTTTTTGGCATGAAGCAGACAGAAAGGCTGCATGGATTGCCCCAAATCTGAATCCTTTTTTGGGGTCATAGCACCACCACATGCAAAAATGGCTAGGGTGGCTCGAGATTGAGATTGAATCACCAAGTCGAACGACAGCTAGAATAGATGGCTCGGGGTTGAAATAAGGACTTCAACGGCTCAGGTGGTAAGAAAAGTGTCAGAAAAGCTTTCACACATTTTTGCTGTCATAATACCATTTGGTAACCGTCGTTAAAAGTGATACCCGTAAAGAAGCGCCGCTTGGTCGTTCAGCTGAATTTTCCAAGCCTTCATGAACCGATTTAGAAAGACATAGGAACATTTCCCAATGTGCTCAGTTTCCAGAACAAAGAATGAGGCACTTTCTCTGTTATTTGTTCAATGCAATATCTTTCATCTACAGAAGCAGGTCTACATTCGACGTTACCGGCGGATCGATTTCAAAATATTGTTATCTATTGTATTGAATAAATCTACCATTCCTAAATTGTGGGTAGTTTATAGCTGGATATAGGTTGAAAAGATGTTAAATACCGATAAATGCTCCAGTCTTCTTCTTTAAATGTATGTTTCTACAAAAAATATGTTATTCACGTTTTAACAAACGAATATATGAGTACTAGGCTGTATAAATAACTCTGGATGAGCTATGGAGAACTTTCAATGTTTCAATCACTTTTACATTCTGTAGAAGAGGTCATTGAAGGCATACTATAGAACAAATGTTACCCAATATATAAGCTAAATATTCGGAATAAAACACAAGCAAAAACACATTTATAGCTACCTCAAACAATGCTTAAACAGTGCCCCCGTGGTATTTAAATTGGAACACTTATCAAAACAAACTCAAACAGGCAATGTTTAAGAGGAAACAAGTCACTTCAATTCAGCCTTTTCAGTGTGCGAGCGACAAACAAGTGAATGGGGTGGTGTTGAGCCCAAACCTAGTCGTTTGAATTCCTTTAACCCATGCCACCGGGAAGACGTCAATTTCAGCAGTCCCGCCTTCCCAGATTCCCAGCACAAATCAAACGCACGCTCTCACCCCGACACTTGACATCTGCTGAAGAAGCCACCCGATGCGTGGCAGAATATGTTTTCACTCGACCGATTAACAAAGGCACTTCGTAGTATCGTTGTCAAGAAGTAATCGTCATCGTCGTTTTTGCAGGTGGAACGATGCGGGAGTTCGTGGCATGAATTTTAGGGAAAGAACACCCCCAGTACACCACCGCACGCACGAGGGCGGTACACGCTAGAACGGTTGTTTTGATGCGTTTCCATTGTTTTGCTCCGGCCATTCGGTTGCCCGTTGCTAAGCGAAGCGATGCGAGAGTGAGAGCGAAAGAGAAAAGAAAGGCACCCATCGAGGGAGAAAGCAAACCGACGTCGTGGAAATCACGTTGCCGTACAAGGCAGGGCCGGGCCTTCCGTAGTTTCTGGGTTTTCAAACAATTCAATGCAGCACGAGACGTTCGAGAGAGCCAGACATCACCGAGACGCTTCCATTATTTATGCCAAGCGCTGGCTTCCGTTTCCCATTTCCATAGCAACGGCATTGCGGCGTCGTGGTTCTACTCGTTCGGCATTTCTTTTTACTCTTTGTCGAAAGTGCGATTGTTTGTCGAAATGGCGTCCGACGTAAGCCATCCATTTGCAATGCGTTTTTTTCTCTTGTGTCTTAGCCAAATTCGGGTAACAACCTCTGCTCACCTATCGAGAAATGCCGGAGAGCATTGCTCGAAATAATTCTGTTCAGGCTGTATAGTTTTCATACTAGAACTGGGTTTTAAAGGAACGCAAGGAAAAGGGTTTTGACATGCTTAATTGAACAACTAAAACTAGAGTTCAGAACACATATCACAAACCTTTGGGTATGCTCTTGCTATAGCTGCTGCAAACGGTGTATCAACGAGCACTAGCTCCGACTGGATTGCGATACACTTTATTATAACAAGCACTGTCACAAGCCGCACTATTCACAAAACTGATTGCCAACCTGAAATTGCAGACATATTTTGTTAAAATGGAACACTGCTGCCAAGTTAAAGCTCAAAGGCATACGCGGTTCCGTATCACATTCGTTAGTTAGATAAATCACTCTTCACCTAACGGTTTGCATCTTTACGATACCGATATTTCACTGCCCTCAAGAGACCTTTCCATTGTGAATTCTCTGGTGCACCTGCTACTGTCGTCTTCACGCCACTATTGAAATGAACACAGCAAGTTGCTATGGGGACGGCTTGCCTCCTAGATACAATATACGGAGCTTTAGGTCTTGTAAAGCTTGCTCATGGTAATTCAACATTGATAACGCTCAGGTAAAACATTGATAAGCAACACAGAACAATGAATTATTTTGAATAAATACTCTTTGTGCGAAATTAACATGTAATTTAGAGTATATGAGATTCTATCGAACACTCGGCATTTTGCAAAAGAATAGATTTTACAGTTATGTCGAATAGGTATTTTGGATTGATGTGTAATAAACGACACAGATAGAAGGCTTTTGAAGTTACAAGGTACACACAACATCATAACACTATTATCACTAACAATGCGCTCGTTTCCTTACCAGTTTGATAATGGAAATCTAACACGCTCTCGCTAGTGGAAATGAGCAGACGGATAGAAAACACAACTCAACGACCACGATGCGTGCGTACGCTTTGAAAGGCTGAATACTTTTGAGCCATCGTTATTTTCCGATGGAGTGCGAACATACGCTCGGCTCGAGTCGACAAAAACAATGGGTGATGGTTGTTACATGTCCATATTAGAATTAAAATATTTTGAAATAGTTTTACTAAATGAAAAGAATGAAAGTATTTGCACAAACACTATGAATAACATTTTACATTATTCTTTAGTAAAATAATTTTTTTTATTATAAAACAATCTTAAATTTTGATATCAAATTATGCAACTATTACACACTATAGAAAAAGAACAAAACAAATCTATTTGCAGTTATTTTAATGTACTTATTCAACCAATATTTATAAGAATTAGTACTCTTATTCAAATATTAGTTTATAGCTAGGTTTTTACTCAAACAGCTTATATGTTACAATAGCTTTGATTTGTGAGCCCGTTTCTTCTAATTTGCACCATAGTACTAGTTGGACAAATGTCAAATATTCAAAAGTAAAGAGGGCAGACATATTGTAAACATGCTGCGGACAACGTGCCGGCTTCCATTTATTCCACGACGATTTCGTCATGCAAAAACTCACTGGGTAAGCAAAATCTGGATAAAAACCTTTAAAATATGCAACACTTTATAATATTTCACAGTCCGAGTTGAAGAGGAAACAATTCCCAAAGGACCGTGCTCTTATCAGCTTCGACGACTTCTACAGCTCCGTGTTCGGTGCACGATGGAAAAGCCTACGAATTGCGCTACTTTGCGAGCATAAGTACATCGCTGTAGTGAACCAGTTCGGAGATACTGAGGAAACCATACAGAAGCTTCAGGCCGATGGTGCTATCAATTTGCGTGACATTTATCATGCCCAAAAAACTGCGCTTACAAACGAGGATCAACAATTATTTGCTGGCGGAAAAGTTTTCAAGCTAGAGGATCGCGTCGCGGCATTCTACTCTAACCAACAGCAGACGGAAACGGAAACTCTGTACCGGGCTGATCCCAGCGCAGCTCCCATTACACTCGATTCAGGTGATGATCCAACGACAAGAGGAATTGAATCTAAAGCAACCGAAAAAGCAGTAGATTTCAAAAAATCATTGGATAAAAGCTTGAAGGATGATTCCGAGATCGACTATCAGCGGCTTGTTGATCCGACCGTGGGTTCAGCTGCGGCTCTGCACGAATTCGTTCCAGCGACGAAGTTAAAGGGAATGGAGGATTACGTGTTCGAATCGGAACACTATAAATACTATAGTAATACTACAGATTTTCCGCTGAATATCGTAATGGAGGATTCTTTCAGCATACCGGAAACCCTTAACCTTTACACATACGAACGTGGCAACGTTTCTACCTTCCAAAGTCCCCGCAAGTGTTCTACGGGGGTGCTGTCGCATTTCCTATTTGATGGTGCATCGTGTTTGCCTCCGCTTGCTCTGGATGTGCAACCAGGTGAACGGGTTCTAGACGCGTGTGCGGCGCCTGGTGGTAAATCCCTGCTGCTCATGCAAACCCTGCTCCCCGGTACGATGGTTATGAATGATCAGCAAGAGAGCCGCTGCAATCGCATTCACCGGTTGATGCGCCAGTATTTATACGATTTCGATAAGAAATGGAAACAGAAACAGTGCTTTATCACCCAGTCCGATGCCCGCAACCTGCAAGAATATTCCATGTACGACAGAGTACTGGTGGACGTTCCATGTACCAACGATCGCCACTCGGTGATGGAGAACGATAATAATATTTTCAAACCTTCGCGCGTTAAGGAGCGCTTACGCATACCCGAGCTTCAGGCGGGTATTTTGAGCAACTGTTTGAAGCTATTACGACCCGGCGGTACATTGGTGTATTCGACGTGCAGTCTAAGCCCGGTGCAGAACGACGGAGTCGTGCATATGGCTCTAAGTAATGTGTTTAATGAAATGGGCTTAACAGTTACGATAAAGTAAATACTGCTTTTGCAACACCTTATACAAAAAGAAATTTCTAATAATTCTTTTCTTTGTACAGAGACCTCAGCTTAATGTTGAAACCGTTGGAGGACATCTTCAAGTTCGCTAATCCTGCCACATTAAAATACGGCCAGCTTGTTCTTCCATTCTTGCCGGTCAATTTCGGACCAATGTATATATGCAAAATGGTTCGCAATGAGTAGCTGAATCAGTTGAAATCATTAAATGATATATTCGTTGATTTGTAGTACAACTTGCCGACTCTGTAGTAACATGAGCCGGGCTAAAAACGAACTCGTTTGTGCGTTGCCCTTTACGCTTTGAGTTTTTTCTTCTTCGGTTTGGCAGCTATGGGCGCGGGTGCTTTGAAGACCGTACTGAAAATATCAAAACGAATGTGACGATTAGCGCAACTGATTCGCACAATATCATATCATAAATGCCTAAAGGAATACTGACTGGCAGGTGGTGCAAATAGGACTGAATTTGCAGAAAATAGATAGGCATACGGAACAAACATAACCGATATCGATCAGCTCACGATGGCAGAAGCAAGCGGCGCGATAGTCAACCTTCACTGGAGGCGGCAGGACCAGTTTGCAGCGCATCTGCGGATCAGGCAGGAATACCCACTAAAGAAAATAACATTATTAGTGCCCTAGTGGCTGCACAGAGGTAATCGCATCGTACCAAGAGATACTGTAGAAAGCCTTCCAGCTGCTCCAATCGAAGATACTGTCCACCGGTAATATCACAACCCTGCTGGAGCAAACTGAGCGCTTTGTCTAACGCACACACATCGATTACGACACCCTGTTTTTGGGCAGTGAAAAACACATTCATGTAGGTCATGTATTGTGAGGCACATTCGTTGCTTCCCGTCACGACTAGTACGCGGGAGTTGATCTTCGATCCAGGAGTCTTGTTGCGGTTTATCTGCAAAAAGAACGCAACCATATGTAAAAGTTTCCTGTTGAAAATTAATGAGGACCATTGCTACGTACTCTCGCAATGTAACAGAGAGCCATCGACATACTGCCGGCTAGCAGCGATTCCGACGGTGTCGTTAGTGGTGGTGAATTGTTGATCATGTACGCCAGCTTCTGTTTGATGGTTTTCTCCACCAACGTGAACACTTCGTACTGTCCATCAACTTGCCTGATATCCAGCGGTTTGCCAGGTGTGGGATACAGAAATTGCCTGAGGATGGAAGAACGCAAGGTAAGCGAACATTTTTAGTACTACATTTAATAAAAAATGTTTAACAATTACGTTGCATGGTGGTGGCACGCCAGAACTGCCAGCTTGTTCTGAGCCTTTTGCATAAGGTGGGCATTTGCGAACGCCACGATTGAATCGAGGCACTGGGTGAGATTATGTGGTTTTTCGCGGATTATCCTTTGAGAAGGGTTTGTGTCTAGCACAATGACCAGTAAACTAGAATCCTTATTTTCTGCGAAGAGACACAAAACTTAATTCTTACTCGATAGCTAATGTAACGTTATGGCTACATACCATCCATTGCGTTTATGTTTGTTAGATTTGATTTCCTATTTCTGGGCACTCAGACTTGGTTTCCTATTTCTGAAACAAATAGATTTGTTTCATCTGTAATCGAAGACCATAAACAGATAGTTATTTTAAAGTTTTAATGGAAGAATCAAACATACAAGCCAGAGCTAACTAAATTACCGACCTAAACAATCAAATGTACACACATTTTTTGACATTTCTAATGACAGCTGTGAGAATCTGGCTGCATGCGTCTGATGGCGATAACCTGCATGTTAAATAACGCAGCCTTTATGCTAATTTAAAATGTCTTGTATCGATCAAAGTCAAATTTTAGCAAAATTTTCAGAATTGCATTTGATTTACGTATGGCGAAATAGCCGTACCGATAGAAATATATCATTCTAAACAGTTTTTTTTCTTTTGAACGTTTATTTAAAATAAAAAATAACTATCACAAACATATCATATGTTAATGCTATTTGGGACAAGGGTTTTTGCAAAAATGTGGATTCGCCGAATGTGAACAAAAGTAACGCAATGATTTCTTAACCCCATGAGGATGACTAACCCCAATTTTTAGTTAAAAAAACCGGTAGCAATGCTTAAATCCGGAACACAGAGAGACTCGCACCGAACCGCAACGTGGAAGCTTAGCGTGAAGACTCTAATTCTATTCTGTTGCTGCTGGGCGTTCGCTCAGTTCGAACAAATGGCCATCCCGCTCCAGCCGGAGTTAGATGTTAATGTTGGCACTGCGACGAACTCTTGTGGTGTTTGATCATCTTCGAATGATACCTGTGGAGGGTAATGGTTTGGAGATGATAAAACGCACGCTTAATGGCTTCAACACACAAAAACAGCTAGCGTACAACTTACCCAAGTGTTCTGCAAAAGTTCCCGATGGTGACGGGAATCGGAGCAGATCTCCGCGAGATCTGAATTAAAATCGATCAGCAAACTGCGATTTTCGCCAGCGTTTTCATCTCGTTTTTCGGACTCGTCCGCAGCAGAGCCCTTGTGCACCAATTCTCGACTGCCGCGTAGCTCCCGTTCCATGCGCTCCTCAAGTTCCTTTCGCTTACGCTCAGCATGGAACTGCTTGCTCTGCCAAATCTGGAACGCACGTTCGAAGCTCCGAGCCACGGTCAGCGTGACGGTTTGAGCCATCTTTCGTTTCTGGCACAAGAAGGCGTAACACACAAGCGGCCCTTCCAGATTGATCTCATCCGCCGTGCGCCGGAAGCACATCTCCTTAACCTCGGCTTCCGAACCGAGCGTGCAGCCAACGAACGCGAACACGTGGTCGTGGTTGGCGTCCGCGGAGCAGTACGAAATCTGGTAGATGGACACCTGTAGCAATGTTTCGCCTGTACTGGTGTCGATCATTTCGATGCCTTTAGGTGAAATCGACAGCGAGACGCGCTGCAGCTTCTTGTTGCCTGAATGGACGGGATATGGTAGTTGATTTTATTAATAGCAATTCCGGAACTATGGTCAAATTTTCACACAAACTAACCTTTAGCTGCCGTTAGGATTGCCTTAACGGCTTCGGCCGTAGCGTTCTCTGAACGCGGTGTTGGAACGGGGGTATTTCCCAAGTACTTGACGCTGTAACTGATGGCTTCGTTCGAGCCATCCTCCAGCTCATCGTGGTTTTCGGAGAAATCGCGAATACTGTTCGCCAGAGCGAGCTCTTCGCACAATTCTGCAACACAAGAAAGGAAGAAAATGATTAAAAATCGTTGCAATGAATCGTTTAATGTTCCTTGTTGATGGTAATTAAGACCATGTCTCTCATTATAAAAGGTGTTACATGTTTAACTTTTAAAACTTATATATTTTAATTTACTTCTCGCAAATATTGATCAGCGATTGTAATTTAAATATTGAACAAGCCCGCGCTATCGCAACGGCGCTCGTGTAAATCGGGTCCATCAGCGACACCTGACTGACAGGTTTTCAATCAGACATTAAGAGGGCTTTCCCGCCCCATTAGGGTCGGGGCACGGACATAGAACCCGGGTCCGATAATGATAACCGTTTGCCAATCGGTGTCTGCAGCCGACGGTGCCAGCCGGTCGCGCCGGACGTTTGCATAATTTGTCGTTGCGGCATCGAACATGGGAATTATGCTGCCGAACGTGTTGCTGGTGCACAATTGGCAGCCCACGACATTGTTGCGCCTGTCGGTGGAGGATAATGAGGTGGTGTGAGGTGATCGAGCGACGGATCCTGGATCTCATAGGTTCGAAGGTGTACGAGAGTCACTAATCAGATGCTCAGACGTGCTAGTTAATATGCATAAGGTTCCATTAAATTAATGTGACTCTAATTGCAGCTAGAAAATGTGAAAGTCTTGCTTTTGGTTAAGCGAACGATAAGGAGCAAGAACAAAAATAGTACCAAAAGGCTATAAATAATATAATTTGATTGCTATTTTGATATGGAGCTTACCCGACTTAAAATATATCTGATTGATGTAAGTACATGAAACACTTTTGCAACAATTTCGTACGCAATATCAGTGAAAGGAAATCATTCTGATAACCCAGAGCTTAATAGTTAAGTCAATTTGTATAGCAATAATTCATTTGCCTTGTGATGCTACACCACTGTTAAAAGGCACATAGACACCTCTCAGCGTGGCGATTACCCACAGCCACCTTCATTGACCCACAGTTCAACCGATACGGATGCACCGATATGCACCAGCCTCCAGTGGCATTCCGATAAGCCCGATTTCCGATCCCTCAGTGGTCGAATCTCAGTTGCACATGGCAACGAACCTCACCATCTGGGGCGTTGTGCAACCCGGACCCATATTCTCCAAGCCACAGATAAGTTAGGTATCAAGCATAAGGGCACCTGAGTGCTCGACGACCTGACCTCAGGGTTCAGGATGGTGCGGGTGATCGAATGGCCAAAACATCATCGACCGCATCACTCACTTTCGAGGCTTCGGTCGTCCGACTGATTGTGCTCGATGCCCATAAACCGTCTAATTGATGATTACGTCGATCGGTACCGGGGCGAACATCTGTTAATGAACTCACCGCGCAGCCGGTAATTCACCCAACCCATGCGACCGCATAATCATAGCCGATGAGCTGCCGGAAAGCCCATTTCAACCCGTTCCGGCGTCGACGATTGCATCGCTTCGGGGGTATCAATTTCTCCCGCCCCGCGAGATCGACGGTCAGTTGGAACATCCGGCCACTTTCGATCCACGCATGCGCATACGCAATCGACCGTCCGTGGACGGCCTTGAAGGAGATCTTATTATTTCGGGGGTTTCGGTTCCTAATTTTGTAAAAAAAATGACGTCCATCGTCCAAGCAGCGAACTTCCTGTTCGTTAGCAGAATGCTTATCTATCCGTTTTAAGAATTCTGTGGGTTATGATAAGCTACTATCAGTGATAATTTTCGACCGTTATATCGTCGCTTAATTCCACCAGCCATTGAGGGTTGCTTTTGCTAAAGATTCGCACCAAAGGACGCTTCACATTCCAGTTCAATACGCTTCGACGATTTGACAAAACAAAAAATAAGGTTGTTGCATTAAGAAAGAGAATGTGGCGAAGGGGCATTAGCAACGAACTGAGCGTTCAAATTCCATTTAGGTAAAAGATCTAATTAAATGCGTTAATTCATTCCATAAGCATTTTTACTTTCAGACGTTAAATACTGTGTGTGTTTTTTAAATATTCTTCTGATATGTTAGAGGTTTAAGAAAGTGGTATACGTTTCCGGATCAATCGCTAGCATTTTTCAGACTACCAAATGAACCAACGCTCACGCTCATTACGTATTGCACGGTGTCACTGTTGAATGGTGTGGAAAAAGAACATTCTTTTGTTCTCTTAACCTTCATACTTACTCTTGTGCTTGGAGTTGGTTTTCCAGATGCTCTTGAAAAAGGCCATACCGCGATCGCGAGCCACCCGCAGTGATCGATGGCCACGAAGGTCACACAGAAAATGCCCCTGCAGTCAATTGGAGACCAGTAGAGGTTTTCGCGTTTAGATTTTCGTTTCGTTTCGTTTTTCTTCTCTTCTGTCGCCCAACCGATGGCTTCGTGTTGCTGTGAAAACGATCACGCTCCTTTCGATCGGTTCGATCACGGTAGTGAGAACGCTTTGGTGAGATGAACCAGCTCACTCGTAGCTCACTATGGTTCAGCAAAAGCGCTTGCTTCGAGTGGAAAAAAGTGCGTCCTCTAGTCGGTTTTTTTTCCTCCGAAACTGTTCACACATACGCGCGCACGCGAGCCACTTAATCAGTGGAAAATGCACTCGCCACACCTGGTACTTGCGTCGCGAAAAACCAACAGTCAATGAACAGCAGCCATCGAACGGATCAATGGATTCGGTGGTGGACTGGGCAATTGCGGTTCCAGCACAGGGTGAATCACAACACGCACACGCGTACCCGTGAATGGACGGGGGCAAGTTTCACTTTTAATATATGGATGCGGTTATGGTGGAGTTGCAGGCACGCGCTGCTGCTGTTAGGTTCGTTTTTGCTGCTTCTGAACCATCGGTGCTAGTGGGGCGAACGTCCTTGACTTTCCGAGATGTCACCTACTGTAGCCAGTATCACCAGAGGGGCCACTATATAAGACAGGCGTCGATTGGGGGAGGTGTTTTGAATAACTCATTTATTCTGAAAATAAGAGACAGCAATAAATCAAATGAGAAAAACAAATTAAGCTCACTTTTCGCAAGCCACCTTGGAGACCAAGAAATTGCACGATCCCTACATGGCCAGTGAGAAAAACCGGCCCCCTTCAGCCTACTCGGATACCAACCGTTTCGTGAACCAAGGGTGATCGTAAAAAAAAAGAGTCTATTCAAAACTAAAGCTCGGCACGTGGGGCTAAGAATAGCTGCCGGACTTTGCGCCATTGCACCCTTAGGCATTAGCTAAGCGCGCACGTAACTAACCGATAAGATCGATCGAGCGACCAGCCTTAATTCGGCACGCTGGAATGGAGCCATTTCCGAGCGGCTTCTCTTTAGCACGAGGAAAAGCGCCCACTGATCAACGTAGCGTAACGCGATCGCTAAACACTTCCAACACACGCAACACCACGCGAACGCTCGCACCTTTACAGGGTGGAAAAAGCTACTCCCGCGTTTGCCTTACCGTTTGTTTTTCCTTTGCGAGCTTTCCGCGTCACACTGAATGCGAACACCGCAACCTAGGCAGAGCTCTCGATCCGTGTCCCTTCGCGTTGACGTACGATCGTGTAATGCCGGCGGCGCGGGCGCGTTGTGATTTTCTCCCGGTGCACTTTTCCGCGAGCGTGACTCGAGTGGCTCCCTCTCACGGGGACGGACTCACCATGCGTGTACGATCGCGTCTACTAAATGAAAGGCTCTTGATCGCGCGCTCGCTCTCACTCTCTTTCGAGCTTATCGTCATCAGTTCTTTGGGATGGTTTTTCCTATCACATTCAAAAGGTCTCTTTCTGTATGTAGCCTTTTCTTAACGCTCCTTTAGATCGGTTGAATTTGTCTCTTTTCAATGCTTTTCTTTATCTTTTTTTTCATAACTCTATGCGCGCTAATAAATGCCAGTATTTTTTCTCGGTCACTGTGGATTTTTATAAACGATTTGATTATAACATTAAAAATGGCATGCAATAAATAGTTAAGAATAATGGAACATTCGTCAGGTACATTTTTTGCGATTGTTTTTGTTTAGATTAGCTATTGAGTAATTTTATGAACACTCTCTCAGCTAACCAAAAAGCACCTACCCCTTTCGGAAGTGGGCAAAGAAAACAAGAAGAAAAGTGTTTCGCTTGCATTTGAAAGTGCCATTTCGGGTTCCCTCGCACAGCAAACGGCTGCAACTGCAACAAACCCCGTGCAGGTACCGGACAGAAGGAAGAGACGGCGCGTGCGAATTTTCATCGGTTGCATTTTTTTCTCCACCCTCAGCTCGTACCACTGCAATCCGTGAGCCCATGGGGCCAGGTTTCCGCATTAGATGACGCAACGACATGACCGAATCATTAGGCAAAAAAAAAGACACTATACACCCCGGCTGATGATCGACTGCGCGATCGAGCTGAGAAAAGAAGGGGCACTCTTCGCCCCCGTTTTCGTATGTCACCCCGATTATGGCTGGGGAAAACTACCCTCCTAGGGTCGGCGTATGGCGCCACGGATGGACGGAAAACGGTCAGCCATCAATCAGAAGGAGGCCCTGTTTCAACTACTGGAGCGTACCGGCGGGAACACTAGAAAGGGCGAAATCGGGAGCAGTGCTCTCGAAAAGGGCCCGCTCGATCTCTGGGGGCCCACGGGCTCTCGAACCGGTCAAAGATCATTTGTGAAGCAGGACGACTGGGGGGTGATATTATGACTAGTTGGGTGCATATTTTCTTCTCCCCTTTTTGTTCGGAGTTGTTGTTGTTTTTTTGTTCATTTTGTTCTCGCGCCCATTCTCATGCACCCGTCCCGTGCAACTTCATCTCCGTCACGGGCTGCACAATTATCGATCTTTGGTGCGACCAAGGCCACCCGTCCTACCCATTATCAGTGGGGGCAGCTTGAAAGCGTGTGCGATGTGATTATGAACCCGAAGCAGGTTGTTAAGTTTCTGGATTGCTTGTGCGATCGCCATTGCAGATCTCGTGTAAAAATCTAGAGGCAAGTTGGACAAAATATTGCTATATACTTATTCGATGGTTATTATAAAACTTTAAGAAAACAAAATTACGTTACTGTTACTAACAAACCTAAGTCAACAAATTCAATTAAACAAGAAAGTAGATAAAAGCTTCTAGTTTTCATGAGAATTTGCACAAAATACTGTTAAAAACACAAGTAAAACCGGAAGTATTGAGGAGTATACTTTCATTTTTAGTGTATAAGCTACTGCACTAAGTGCAACAACCGTGTGTTTACTAATGTTCTGTACCGTTTCATTTTGCCTCTCGTTACAGATGTCCTGCAGACTAAATTAACCCCTTCGTGTTCAACGTACCTTCCAATCCACTTCCGCAGCCGTGCATCAGGTGCGTCGAACTGGTTCTGCTACTGATGTCTGATGAAACACGGCGTACGAAAACTTGTCATACTTGGCCTGCAGCAACAGCAGAATCCGCGGTTTCCTCCCTCGAAGATGGAGTAGCCTGTGAACCCTCCACTCCTGGTCGCACCATTTTTCAATCATTTTCCAGATCCAGTCAGTTGCGCCGCATGCATAGCTAAGTAGCGACTATGCTGTGCGCCAGCTTCGAGTGCGTGCGATGGCTGCAGCCACGGGATTTCCTCCGACGTGCATAGTGATGCAATCGGGACGGCAGATAAAATCATCATTAGCGCTCAATTCTCGCTGCACCGTTTTCCAGCGGCTGGAGGAATGAAAAAAAAAAGTCGGCGCGATATGTGATGGGTTTGCGTGTTTCTTGCGAGCGTGATAAGAGCGGAGAAAGGCCGGAAAAGGTTGGCTTTTCGCTGTAATACTCGTTGCGTTGTAAGTGAAACGGGTTGAAAGTGCGAAGCAAAAAAAAGGCTCGAGTGCTTATGAAAATGGAGATCAATATTTAAATGCTAGAAATTATAGTTAATCAAGCGTTTCACTCTGTAATAACAAACACGATGCATGTTTAGCGCATCGTATTTCTATACCCATTAAAGCTTATTCTTTTGCAACAGGAAGAGAACGGCCATCAACGCCGATCAATGGATAGAACGATTTCTTGATGCCTTGGACACCTTTTAAGGTGACCGAGTACGATCACTCCGGTGAGATTGCAGTGGCCGCGAGCTAGCTTCAGGTGGAACGATCAAAAGGAATGCACAGGGCAATGGAATGCAGCGGGTAATTTTGTCCCAAGCCCAAGTCGAAGGCCACTTCGAAGGGCTCGAACAGGGTGTCTGATAATAGTGCATCGACGCCAAGGTGCTGTTCCTTGGGGTTTCTTTAAAAAAAATGTATACGACCTCAAGAATGGATCACTATATGACGTTGGGAGTGAAGAAATGATGGATATGTAGAGAAAAAGTGAAATGAGCTTGCAGTACGAAGGAATTCCAAACGTTTATGCTGTTAATTTTATTGATCGAATCGGCTAGAGTAGTAAGAAGCTGTATAATTTGTTTATTACAGAAAATGAGAAATCTATGGAGGCGTGTATATTTTATAAATAACTCCTGCTCAGAACCTTCGATCACGTCATCGTTTATTTTTAATAAGTTTAATGATTCAAACACCAAGTGTACGCTATAGAACATAAACAAATAAAACTGGGCCCAAAGCAACATGCAAATAAATAACATTCATTCATATTTTGTTTTAAACACCCGAACGAACGAATCGCACAAAAAACTTTAATTTTTCTTCTAATCACAATTTAGGCAATCATTTATTGTTCTAATCGCGAGCAAACACATAATGCTTCAATATAATCTCGACATGCGCATGATCGCGCTTATCGCATGTGCTGTATTTATAAACAAGCGAGACACGATCCCCAGCACTCGATCGCAATTGTAGGGAATCTCTTATAAGCGGCTCCATAGCTCAGCTGGTTAGAGCGTCGTGCTAATAACGCGAAGGTCGTGAGTTCGATCCTCTCTGGAGCCAGACCAGGAAGTTTTTTTTCTTGATATATTTTCCTTTTAATCTTTGTTTTGTAATTATAAAGTAAATAAACTAATCACTTCCTATTTTCCATTTCACGTGAAGTACTTTCTAGGGTTAACTAATATTTTTATGTATTATATGTTACCCACATTTTATAAAACAGACAAATGAGAAATAAAAATAATTTTAAAATATACATTTGAATTATTTATTCAATGGATTTTATTATCACAATGATGTTAGAAAACCACGTGATATACAAACAATCAATAAACAATAATAAACACCGCGCGAAGTGCCTCGGACGCGCGCGGCTTCGTTTTCGAGAAAAATTGTGTTTCCGAAAAATGCTCGACTGCGAGCAACGTTTGTACCAGTTGTAACAGGGTCGCAGAACAACTAGCAGGATGCTGATTCAATCGCCTCATCGGAACTCTCTGTCACACCCACGCCTATGAACCCGTACCGGATTAACCGCCAACGAATGTGACAATATACGGCCGGCGCGCAGGGCAGAAGAGAGCGACCGTGATAACGCGCTCGTTGGTTCGCGGAAGAGAGACACCCTAATCGGCTGCTGCGGGTGGGATGGATATCCCGTTGGTGTGATGTATTTCGCTTTGGCTGTGTGAGCAGGGGGACGATCGATTGTTACCTACTCCGTGCATGATCGCCTAGTACTTCGCAATCGCGAAAAGAGGCTCAAAATGCACAAACGAAATCGGCGAAAATTGCGTGGATTGGCTGGCTGCGTGCGTCTGGAACCGCTTGCGCGGTGGTTGAGTGCATTTGTTTGAATTCAAATAATGGTCAACTACACGTGATTGATGTTACACGATGGATTTGTTTAATTTGCTTTATTTTCAAAACACATATAATTGTTGAGCATGCCCATTTTCGCTCATCATTGGATTTTTCACCGGATATTGTAACGATGCATATAAACGGACGACGGTAGGCATTCCATCCGACAGCTTTCTGTTGAAATATGAAAATGTGTTTTCGGATAGGAAAAAAATAAGTTCCCCCGGGGGGGAAAACCCCTTGCCGGCGACGTCATTACACAACTGCCGAGTGGCGGAAATGACTCCATCAGAGGAAGGTTCGGTAAACAATAATTTCGCAGATGCGAAGTATAATTCCACAACAAAAACAAAACGTTCGTCATCAAATGGACCGCGCACAGGAGACCTTGGATCGCTTTCAGAGCCATTCCCCCTTAACGTTATCGGTGGCAGGAACTTCTACTTCTTGACCAAACGTGCGCAAAGCGATTCGAACTTGGGTCAAACTCTCCACTCGCGCCGATCTGGATGCTGCGCAATTCTAACACCGCACTCGTGGACCTCCAAGAACATCTAAACGACGAGTACGATCGTCCAAGATCCCGTGTCAAGATCGTGGCTCGTTTTGCGACCGTGTGTTTTGACGTAGCGTCTCCAGCGAGGGTCTCGTTTCGCGTGGCTGATAAGAGATGCCCTTATTTAGCGCATTAATTTCACCAACACGCGCCATCATCATCGGCCACACGCTTCCTGTTTGCTGTTGCGCACTGACCTACTCCACGCCAGCTGCTCATTTCCGCTCCCGATCTCATTAGATGTCCGCTTCCTCAATAACGCGAAAGCGTGCTGCAGTCTGCTCGGGTCGCACAAACATACCTGCCCCTACACACAACGCTGGACGACGAGTAATTAAACATGGGCAGTAAAGCTCACGTCTCTTTTTTCTTGCAAGTTTCACTTTATTTCCTCGATTAGTTGTCTAATTATCATGATCAATTGTATGTTGCTTCTGATCCCGACTAATAATATTACATGAAACTGTCCGCGCTATTTTTTCTGCGATTACTCATTTTGTGGTTTGTTGCTTTGCTTGCACTTCACTCGCTCTTCCCCCACTTGACACTGTTTTACTAAATGTATTCCCCGTTCTCTTTCACTTAAAGTCATTTTACATATTATTTAAAGAACTTATAATACATGTACAGGCTTGCACGAAAGGAAACCACGGAGGGTGACGTATTTCAGCTTTCATAACAAAAAAAAGAAAGAAAGAAATTTCACTTATATATGTATATATGTATAGAACTATAAAATAATCATTTCGGAAACATTTCGTTTCTTCTTTACATGTACAAGACTCAACGTTTAGCGCACAACTCTCTCTCTCTCTCTCTCTCTCTCTCTCTCTCTCTCTCTCTCTCTCTTTCGTACATTTCTGTTACTAAAGTTAAACAGTGAACGGGGATGAAGCTATTTGGGAAACCGGTGGAACCGTCTCCCTAAAAATGTAGTCCTTCGGTTAGGTTTTTTTTATCATTTCCTCACGGGGAAACCCTCCGTCTTACATGAGCAGAGACAGCGTGCAATGATTGCCAACTCTCGATCGGTTCGTTCCCTAATATCAGAAGGCCTTACTGCGCATACCCAACGGTCTTTCCGGGGTTGTCCGTGGAGAGTGTGCTTCCGGTTTGTGGGGCTTACATTCGCTAGTATAATGGTACTGGTTTGTCAGTTTTGCATTGTGTAGATTCAGTGAATATCATACGCGACTGTGCGCTGATGCCGTTGTTGCAACGGGGAAGATATTGGTTGGTTTGCAGTATTACTTGGTTAACTATCTATAATTTATCAATTCATAATATGTTTCATAACTGTTTGACGACCCACAGATAAGCGCCTAGTGGCTTTGCGGAGGCTATTGCAGTAACACTGTGACTGTAGGACTGTGTGGTGCGCCTTTTAGGCATTCGCATTTATCATCCTAGTTCTGCATGGGAGGTTTTTGTTTTATTATTGTTTTGCTATTTTTTTCTTAGTTTTTTTTTGAATGGGAATGCACTAAATGTAGTAATCTTTCTAACGTATCCGCTTGCAACGTACACAAATCACGCAATTGCATCTCGTGGAAATGTTCGCGAAAAGTGCAGACTTGTATCGTGTTTTGGTTTGTCATGTCTTTCTTCATTGTTTGAAAGGATAAAGGTTTTTTTTATTATCAGCGTATGAAGAGCGCAAAATAAAATTAAAACGCCTCACGTTTAAGCAGGGAAAGCATTAGCGATAGCAAACATTTTGGGATAGATTTTAACACTAGAACGATATAACTTAAAAATGAAACGTTTGAGCGCTATATCCAGAAAGACATTGGACTTTAAATCATTTTCATAACATTACACACTGGTTAGCGGATGAATTTGAAAGACAGCAAAGCACGGAAAAAGCAAAATGCAGGAAATGTCTTCAAGAATCGTTGCAGCCAAACGGCAGCTATGCGCACCATAAGCATTGTGTACTCCCTTTGAGAGCATTTGAGCGTTGTAATGTTTGTTTTTGCCATTTACGTTTCGGTAATATCGAGCATCAGCTAAACGTCGACCGTACCGCGAGTTACAAATGCAAGATTTATGCACCCCATTTCAACACGCTGTAGCACAATTTGCTCACCATTGCTATTTAAATATTCTACATTTTAATGTCTTTTTTGTATTACTTCTATCCATAATGTGTATCTCGTTCGCTTTATTGTGCAACTGATGGGTTAGAGGAGCTAAACAAGCGTTTAAATCGTTGTTCGGTGACAGTAATTAGGAATCTTTTCGCACCGAAAACAAACACAGCAGTTATTCGACACGTTCCTCGGATTCGGAACGCTAATATGCTCGCCGTCGCACTGCCATGCTCTACTTTCGAACCAAGTTCGCAAAAAAAACTAAAATATATATATATATGTATCAACTCTACTCGAAGATACAGAAAAACGTTATTGTTCAACATTTCACTACGAGTGCGATTCAACCATACTTTAAGAGCGACAGATTGAAAGCACAAAATGCAACAGTTTAGAGCAAATTATCCTCAAACATCACTAACCGCTGCTAAGCATAGCTAAAGCGTATCCAGATCAGAGATCAGCCAAATGCCAACCATTGGACCTAAATGCATACCAATGTTAAATCGTTTCTACACCGGAACTGGAAGGAGCGAAAGCACTATAACCTTCCCCACATCTACTTCTCCAACAGCTAGGAGGCGGCTGTTTTTTTTACAAGACAGCCATTTACATCGCTACCTGAAGAAAACGCTTGTGTTTGCTTGAAAAATGTTTCCTATCTCTCCCTCTGTTTGGCATCCTCGTTCGGCATTTTTCTGCTTCACTGCTACTACTTGGCAAATGACCGCGGCCGCGACTATCTTATGACTACATTGGTGTAACGCTATGTTTACAAACTTTGCCTCTTATAAACTGTAAACTTTGCTTCTTTGCTCTTGTGACCGCTACATGGTGCACCGTCCGCGACCGTCCTAACGTTTCTGTTTAGAGGTTTCAAAACGCTTCTTGACGTGAGCGGCGCCGCTTTTTTTTGGTGTACCGTCGTGTTTTGATTTCCCAACACCCCACCCGCTTGATCCAGCGAGAGGGTGCGATGTGAGAGATGCTCTACTTTTGCAAGAAACAGATGGTACCTATGCTGAGTAAAGAAACGCGATCGAACATACGCTATTAAAATAAAAATGGGAAAAAACGCCTATACAGAATGCTTTTAGTTTGTATCCGCAACAAGTGAATCTGTTTCGATCAGCATGATCGGGTAACCACATCCTACGTTTATCATTCAAAACCACCTGTCGATGCTCGTTGCGCTACTTTGTATATAAATAGTGAAAATTAACTTTGTACAAACTAAACAGAACTAAACGGTACGCGCGGTACCCGTTGATTTCGCATTCCCCGCAGCACTAAATACAACTCATAATAATCTCTCATACAAAAGTTTGCCCGTTCATTCGGAACCACCAGAGAACCGGAACGAACTCCACCACATTGGTTGGTTCGCGAAATAAATATACACCGAAAACGAAAAATAAACCCGTCTATATGTTGCACCGGATCGTCGATTACGCCCGGGGCGAAAAGAACCAATATGCGCGTCCCTTCCCTACTGAATGGGAATGATCCTTCCACACGAGTCGATCATATCGAGCCTGCGCGTTTCACTTCAGCTGGACATCCCGCCATCACGGTTTGTCACGTTATTAGAAGGATCTCGCCCTACCGGAAGAGACGCTACACCTTGTTTCACTTTTTCTTGCCACCGCCGGCCGCAACGCTCTCCTGATGTCATGCGGACGTTTCGTTCGTTTCCTGCCAGCCCTCGCTGTCCTCATCGCTTTCGGATGACTCCGACTCTGACAGCTCGATCGCGACGCGTCGAGCCAGGATCGAGGCTACATCATGAAGTCCCTTGTTGCGATCGTTCTCCTTCGCTTCGTGGTTTTGTTTTTCCACCTTGCGCAGTTTGATGCCTACAACAGTAAAGAACGAAGACGATTAGAGAATCTATGGGGCATGGAATAGCCTAGGAAATAGCGCACACATACCGTCTCGGATGGCCTTCATCAAATCGCTACGGGGATCATCGTAGGTAATCTTCTCCTGCGGCGGGATTTTCTTCAGTTGGTGCATTTTCGGCATGTTGTACAGATCGCCATTGGCCAGTGGCATCTTCGATGGACTCATTGGGCCGTCCAGCATTGGTGGAGGTGGCGGTGGAGGCGGAGGTGCTACATTTGGTGGCGACTGTTTAGGTGATAACTGTAAGATTGACCATAAGCAGGGCGTAGAAGAACATCCAATTAGTACAACTTATCATAGTGTTTTATGTGTATACATATATGGTTATTCAAAATTGAATATAAGAAAAAAATCACATGATCAATCATAATGATAACATTCATGTTTTGTGGATAAATATGGTATCAATTTTAAAACAGCTTGTAGTTATATGGTCATGTTTGAAATAGTCTAGAGCTAAATGTTATTCCTTACATGTGAAAATCACAGAATTGGACAGAAAATGTTAAACGCGATGAGATTCTTTTAATCTCGAAATGAAATGCAACACAGATCTTATTCACATTAACAGTTGAAAGTACATCATGCACCACCACAAATTAAGTCAACTTAGACAAAACTGCAACCAAAAACACTCCGCATACCCATATACAGGTAGATAACTCTTAACATCATCATCTAGCTGCTCCAAAGCGACATGAATTCATTGCGCTATGGGGAAGAATCGTCAAAATTAAGGAGAATACGAAATGCGCTTGTTTGTGAGCTGATTTTCAATCACCACTCGAACTGTGCGTTAACTTTGTCAACAACTAGAGCGTGGTTTACTATCAAGCAAGTGAGATTCGATAGCCATAGTTATCTTTGCTATTCAGATGCAGCAGACGACGAAAGCAGACGAACGAAGACGGTGTTATGGAAGAGCGCTTTGGACTGCAATGGACGTTTGTCAGCGTTAGCGAATATGCTAGCTCTTGGCCTAGCTTCTCCACTCGAAGAATTGTCCTTAGCTAGAGAAATATCACCCGCATGACCTAAGCGAAAAGAACCCTTTCTAAGCGCTCACCTGCTCCGGTATCGGCGGTGGCGGCGGCAGATCGTTCATCGACATCTGGTTCAGCTGCATGTTGAGATTGTTCAGGTTGCTGATCTGCTGGTTCAGTTGGGCCAGTGCCAGCTGGTTCTGGTCCATCATCGACTGCACGACGACCTGCTGGTGCTGGTGCGGGTGTTGCTGTTGCTGCTGCTGGCCACCCGTCATGCCAAGCTGCGGTGAGCCTGCCCGCGAGCCAGACCGGTTCAAGAGCATCTTCGCAGCGACACTCGTGCCTCCGTTGGCCATAGTGTGCGGTGGAGACTGCAGGCCCTCCGGAATTGGTGGCGGCGGAGGCAGATTGTCACGGCCAGTCGAGAGGCTGCGACTGCGTGTCGGCGTATTCGCATTCGATGCGTTTGGTGTTCCACCGCCACTGCCCGATGATGGTGGAGCCGGTGGAGGCTGGGATGGTCGTGACTTCGACCGCGAAGGAGTTCCCGGTGCGTACAGGCTTTCCTGGGACATCTGATTCGCACCGGAACCGTAAATCGACGCGTTACCGTATTGATCATAGATCGGTTGCTGCTGCTGGTAGACACCGGCACCATGCTGCTGCATGTGCTGTTGTTGATGGAGTGTCATCTGCTGGTGCTGATGATAACCACCACCGGGTGAGGGTGGCGCATAGCCACCACCATCAACCATCTCATTCGGCTGCTGGTAGCTTCGCCGGAGCTCGATCGAGTTGGGACGGTTTGCACCGACACCGCTACTACTACCGCCCATCGCCGAGGATGACCGGGAATCGTAGATCATGCTGCCACCACCGGCCAACGCGCTATTGTAAATCGCTTCCTCCTGCGAACCGACGATCGCATTCGGCGTGCGGTAGATGACGTTATTTGGCATCAGCGTTTCCCCGTGACCGATGGCCCGTTGGCGTTGCTTTTCGCGTGTGTTGTGCGGTGCACGTGGCCGTTTCTTCTGCCGACCACCACCATCTGCACCACCTTCGGTCCGCGGTTTGTGCACCTTCTTGCCACGATCGTGCATCACGCGCTCGGTGTCCTTTAGCATCTCTTGCCGCCACAGCTCGAAGAAGTAGTTCGGATCGGTGTAGAACTTCAGCCCATCCTTACCGTCGTCCCGGTAGCAATTGAGCTTGTCCAGCGGAGGCGGTTTGTCACACGTCTACGGAAGGTGATAAAACAAAAACATTAGATATAGGCAACCGATAAAGCATCATCACCAGATTTACTCACCTTGTACACCTCCAGCATCGCCGACGGCATGGTGGCGCGGGAGAAAATTTGCTGATCGAACATGGTGGCACTCTTGAACGCCTTCTTCAGCTGGATGTCCTGCAGTGACACCTCCTCGACCGTACTGTCTAGCTGGGTTACCTTCATCGCGAGCCGGTCAATACGTGCCTGCAGCGAGTTAGCCCGCTCGGCCAAACCACCCGCATCTCGTGCCAGCTCTCCAAAAAGATCCTCCGCATGTTTCGACAACGATGATAGCTGCCGGACGATGTTCGTGAGTGTCGTGTTGGTGACCGTCTCCAGTTCCGCCGGGAGTTCCTCACGCACGTACACCGATCGTGCGACGAACACCGGCTGCACTAGGCGCTTCGGAAGCGGCATCTTGTGGCGGTTTTGACACCGGACTGAACTAACTAATCGGGAACGCGGTTTGTTTCACGGCAGGGGCCACACACGGCGTCGTGCCCGCAAGGAAGGGCTGCTTTCAATCTACACCGGGAGTGAATCAAACAAAACCACCCCGAGGGGTTTAATGATGCCTTCCCGCACGATCTCGCTTGCTCGAGCTGGCCTAATGCGAGATTTCCTCAACCGGATGCTGATGATTGGATGCCACGGTTCGTCCTACATACTGCTGCGCGTGCGTGCACAGTCTGCTACATTTTAAATCTGCAGAAGAGGGAAAACAAGGGAAAAATATAATCAGTCATGTGCATGGCGGATAGTGTGGAGCGGGATTTCCAATTCCAGGCGAATGGAATTACCGATCGGGGGAAAGCTCCCATGCACGGATTGCTATCAAACGCTAATGGAGTTAATTATTTTTCTGTCCCAACCCAAAGGGCACATCCGGACGTGGTGTGGACGGCTTGCGATCGTACACTCCTGCGAATCGAATCTAGGTCTCCCGCGGTCGCATAAAGAGTCAACGACTCTCGACGGTAGTGTGGGGGGAAGTGAGCGATTATGTTAATTTAATGCTTGTCCCCTCTTGTTCACGCTGCTGCTCCTGATCAGCTGTTTTTTCGCGATCGTATCGCTCGAAAGCGAGTCAAAAGCTGTCTAGCGTTTATCTCGGATAGGGCGTGATGCATGCAAATCACCGTCCGGGCGTTATTCACACTCGCAGCTTTACTACCATGGCACAAAACGAGGCCATTTTTGCGTGAAAATTGCACTGGAAATTCGCCAGCTGCTGCTTTCGGTCTCAATCACGCGGCACACACCAACAAAGATTGCCTTTCCAAGGCGGGAAAGAAAAAAAAACACCAACCAACTCTGGGGATTCGAACGGGCGTGTATTTTTTATGCTCCTCCCTTCTCCAAATTAAGCATAATTTATGAACGGTAATGCGAGATAAATGAAATAACGAAGCACGAACAGCATGAGTATGATGAGGGCTATAAGCGGTTATTTTTCAATTTAAACGATTCTCTATTTCCTTCCCAACACGCGCCGTGTCGTAAGATGAATATCTGCCCCGAAAATGGGCGCATTTGCGTCTGCACTTCAGGAGCAGATGTCACGTTCAATTCGCTTTTTCGTGACATCAAGCGAGTTTAATTGAAAACGGATGCGTTTTGTTCGTCATCGGAGGTCGGTGGCGAGTACAAGTGTCCAAAAATAAACCATGCTCAGGCGCTGATGGCAGTGTCACAGGTTTGATCGTAAGATTTCGGTTTAGAACAAACGTAGTCGATGCAAGGAAAAAGACATATTCGTTTTCCATTCCAACATGCTGTAAAAAACCACAATTTCTTGACTCAAAAAAGGGTGGTGTCAAAATTAACTAATGACAGCTCAATTTTTTGAATGTGAACATGATCGCATTAGGACATGTACTAAGAGGGAGTTTCCTTACTCCCTATCGTACGGGCGGGCGTTTTCATGTTAGTTTACGCCGGTTTGTTGGCTTGTAAATCAAAGAAAATAACACAAACACGCACAAGTAATCGGAAAGAAACATAGAAATTCAATAAAACAAAAAACAAAAAGAAACATTTTTTGTGACAAAACACATGAAACGACGCACACACTCGCCATGCTGAGGGAAAACGACATAAAACCACCGGCCGAAGAAAATGGGAAAAACGCCTATCGGTGCAGCTTTATCTCTACGTCGGCTCGGAATGCGAGCAAAATGCGATCCCCGGTGGTAAAGTAGGTTGCTCTGGGGCCCATGTTCGCACTCGTTCGCCGAAGAAGTCGACCACCGGGGAGGTGGCTAATGTGGCGCAGGGCAACAGAGAGAAGAAAGCACCTAGCGAGAAGAGAATGGCACCGAAAGGCAATGGTGTGGTGATTAGGCGATGAAAATCTGCGGTTGTGACGGTGCTGAAGGGTTTTGGGTTTCGTGTCCACACATAATTGGCTGCATAGGAGGGAAGGGCGAAGTCGTAGGGTGTGCGAAGGGCAGCCAGGTGGATCCGGTAGAGCTTCTATGGGCACGGCATTGCGGCATGCTAGCCAAGTGTGCTTAGAAAGCAAGCCGCCGGGCGGCCACTACCAGCCGATTGATCTCGTTTTCTTTATCTCCTTTTTAAAACGTGAACAACGATCCAAAAGGGTCTCGTGGGCCACGAGAGAACCCGTACCGGAGAAGAATTCGCAGCACATATCGTGGTGGGCTCCATTCCAACGAACCAAGTTGTATTGAGCAATTGGCGGCAACGGGATAATTTTTGGACCGGGCGTGAGATGAGATAAGATTATTTCGAGTAGGGTTTGATGGATCAATTTTCTAGGTCTTGCACGAGATGCAGCAACGAAAGCGAGTTATATTTTAGCAATAGATTATATATATTTCTTTGAATCGATATTCAATGCAGCCGTGCTTTGCCATGATCTACTAAAAGGATAGAGATGAAAGCTCACTGTTTTATACGATACAAAAATACATGAAGGAATTGCTTCTTCTAAACTATCTTTCCACTCAACGATACACATCATAAACATAAATTAATAGTGATAATCATATTCGTTAAATCGTGATCACACTTAAAATGCACATAAAAATAATAGAAACAGTTAAATGCCCTTTAGCAGTAATAATTAATGCAACAGACATCCGTTATGTTGCTACCGCTATTGTTTTGTAGAGCTGGTTAAGATGAGTACTATGGCAAAACGCATAAATAGCTGTATCATAGCGATGCATCGAAATTGCATACTTAACACCTTTTGCTTGAGAGAGTATTCTTTTGCAGCTTGTGTGCGTCGGAAATGGCGGATTAACAGTTTTTTTTATACATTCTAAACTCCAAGGCACACCTCATCACATCATCCCCATCATGTCTCTCTTTCTCTCTGTCTCTCGCACAGATGATGTCATAAAGATGTTTAATTGTTTGCATATTTGCACACTCGTGCCTCACTAGCGCTGCCCTTCAGGGCCTTTCCTAGGAGACCGAGGCCACCGATTCATTTTTGCGATCGAAGGGTCTCGGTGCCCTAGCAGCGGCCCTGTACTGTGTACCCTTACTCAAAGGCATTCCTCGCCGTTGCTCTCATCATCATAACAAGCCGACCCCGTTCGAGCTAAGCCATTAAAATGATCTCCTCCAGTGAGCGCACCGGGGCGGCCGGCAAAGGAAAATGAAGGAACCCTTTGCCGCTCCGCACAATAATATCATTCTCGCCCCGTTTGCCGACAAAAATATGCCGCCGATTCCGCTGCGCTAGTGCCTTTTGGCGGAGGGAAGCGAAAAGCAACCCGTCTGGAGTGCGTAAATCAACGCAGCAGCAGCGCTAAGCAAATACACCCCGTGCGCGAAACACTCCGTTCGGAAAGTATGATCACTTTCTTTCAACAACCGCCACTCCGGTGATCGTGGCGGGAAAGAGAGTTAGTTAAGTGGCGGTTTACTAGAGTCGAGACAGAATACACCCGGGCACGTTATTACTCCCAGCATGATCGCTATATCCCGCTAGCGCTAGGATTACCACGGGGAGGACTTCGTTTATCTTATCTACTTTGTAATAAACGGCTCGTCGGAGTTGAGGGATTAAACCACAACAGGCAATTTGGACTACGTTCGAAAATATGCTTCACCTTAGTAAACAACGCTAAGACGCAAATATGCAATGTTGAGTCATAACATGTACGGAATTCAAAGCAGGGAACTCAAATCGTTAACCGATTTGATGCACCGTCACAACCCCCGTTAGCTTGCAATCTGGGGAAAAAGATATGTTAATTAGCATATCTTCACGAACGGAAGTGGCTCAACTGAGATAATTATTTTCCCCTGAGAGTCATCTTTAGAAACAAAAATAAACACATTTCGACAATCTGATTGGAACATAAAAAGATACGCAATCAAAACACCATAAAACTGCATTTACGGCTGTCCATTGAAAAAAGTAGATAGTGTTTTATTGCCAGAGGTTGGGAAAAATAGAGAAAATTGTGGATTTCTCAACAAGCTTAGCTTTTGAGGAGATTTTTAATAAGGAAAAGAAAAACTCCCCTGCAGTAAATCTTAGGATCGTACATATTTTCCCGCATAGTACTTCGAATTCCACAACGCATTAAGCAACACAGCGCATATATTCTAAAATCTTGACAAAAATAAGGTGAAGAATGATAAAATTTGTCTGCACTGTCTTTCATCACAAAATATTAGAAACACTATACAAGGCAATGGGTGGAATGGATTCATGGCGTGGCATGCGGACACCCTTCGTTCCTAAACACCAGTTGCGCAAGAGATGAACACGACCGACTGGAAAGGCATTTTTCTCCCCACTTTCACATTAGCTCCTGGCCGCTATCGATCTACCAGGCCCGAGAGCCTGGGCCCAATTTGACCCTATGCCATCGACCAGAGAACTGTGCATTTTGTGTTGTTTTTTTTTCACTTCTTCGCGAAGCCCATAAATTAAATCAAAACCCATTCGCGGGGCACCTTTGCTTCACGGTTCTCTGCTTCTGCCGTCGTAGTGCGGAATTAGAACGCGCGCGTTCGTCGAACATCGTGATAGGAAATTTGTGCCAGTCCCGGCAGCGGAGAAAGGTTTCGCTCCCTTTCACCACAAGAGGGCAAGAAAAACGGCGCGAAGATTTTACCGGGCTACCTCGGGACTACGGGCGCTCCTACCGAAGCTGTTCTTTTGCGTGTGGTGCTGTGTTTCCGAATCCCCGAAGCCATCCAATTCCAATTCGCCATCAAGAAATTGTTGGAATGGTTTTATTTTCTTTGTTGCTTTCTCCATCACATTGAGTTGTTTGTGTTTCAGGGGTTTATGATGCCGTGTGTTAGGAACAGTAATTTCTTCGCTTCGAATGTTTGAAACAAGAGAGACAAGGATTTGGGAAAGGAAGTACCAGCAGCATTATAATACGTAAGGACGTAAGTTTAATTAGAGCCTTCAATAAAAGTATAAACACTTTTATTTGCTAGATCCTCCTTACCGACGCAGAATTCATAAAAGGGCCTAATAATTCTTGGATGACAATTTTCTTTTACGACACGCTTAGAAAATTCAAAATGAATAAATTATGGCAAAGCCTACAGTAAGCAAAGCGAATTTGAACCAAAACCTCATAACTCATCTAACGTTTAGATAGCTATACGAGGAACACGAAGTCGTTGTCTCCTTCGACCCCATCCTAAAGCGTTTGCTCCACTTGAGTAAATCGTCAAGGAAGCCTCTCTCGGCAAGCTTTCCTTCCAAGGTGCGCGATGTCGGTTTTGTAAACAGGAACGGACCCACGGGCATGCACGCATCGAAACCTCCCATCCCAGGTCGAGTTCGGTGCTAAATTTTCCCCGAATTCCCAGCCAATCCGATGGTGGATAAACGTTTTGCTTCCCGTTTGATGAAACAGCGACCGACGAGGCGCGACATTCGGTTGTTTGTTTTAGTTCCATTTGGGCTAGAATTTATGACGGGCATCGGTAAACAGCGGCTAATCCTTCATGAGCGTTTGTTGTGTCTGTTCAGGGTGTGGTGTGCTGATGCACGTGTGTTGTGCTTTCCTGGCGTGCCATCAAATGCCTGGAGTCGTAATTTATCGAGGAATAAATCGAACCGACCCTTTCAGGAGAAATTGCTGCTTATGCGAGACTAATTATATGCTGCCCTGTTGGGATGATTGAAATTGTTGACGAAAAAAGAATTCACGTAATAATTTTTGTTTTCAGAAGCTTTGTACGAAACAAAATACTGCAAAATAAACGACCTTAAAAAAGGGAATATTTACTTCCAAATGTCATCCTCAAAGTCAATGCATCAAACATCAAAATGTACCAAAAATCACTAACCATGGAGTCAGCATGCAGCTTCTCAAAAAATAAATCTCCCCCTCAAAGCCACCCCACAAATACAAAATGACTCTAAATTAGTCACAATGAAACAAATTGAACGACTGCTTCAAGTACGCTTTTGCTGTTCCACATCTGGCGTTTCACGTTTCACCGGATGGGCGCATCGGTGGCCAACCTTCAACAAACAAACAGGACGCATTGCACACGGAAGTGGCCGGTTATCTTTCCTGCAAAGGGGAGAGGCATTCGCTCTAGGGTGTTATATTCAATTAAAAACATAAACTCTACTCCACTGTGCACCGCGATGCGATGGAGAAACCTTCGCATTCCGGTAAGTAAAATATGTTTCCCTCGCACGGACTCCTCCAATTTCTTCGTTCGGGGGTTGCCTCGGTTGCACATTAGTTGCCGGCGGATGCACCAAACTGCAGCCCACCCGGGGAAAACTGCGATGAAACGTTACACGACGGTTACATCGCCGCTGGCTTGTGGTAAACGCCGGTAACTCTAGCCGCTAGACCACGGCCGGACTCGGCAACCTAACGCCTAAATGTAAACAAATCGGTCTCGTGCCTTTGCGGATGCACTTGTTGTCCGACTCGAGGAGACATTGGGATTGACGTGAGGCAGTAATGGAACCACGTCATTCTAGCAGAGCAGCGTTTATTGTGTGCTATTGAAAGACTCACGGTCGTCTCATATAAAAGCACAACAAGGAGAAATGTATAGCTTAATCATTCACAAAAAAAACACACTATAATGACGAAACGTAAAATGATCATAAGTAGCGATACACATTTTACCTGTATCGAAATTCGCCAAAAATGATAGGCACAACTCAACCTTAACATCGAATGCGTTTTTTGCCACTGTGTCTGCATCGCGAAACCGACGGCGGTTTTATTTACATTGCCTTTTTTTTGCACTTCACACACACCCGCCTAGACAACATTAAAAATCCTCCCTCTCCCCCAGCGTGTGTTACGTTGAGCCTCGCCACGCAAGATCAACCGGCAGTTGCGCGTTCGTTTAAAGATCCACCCCCAAAGTACGCCACGCGTGAAAAAAAGAGATACAAAATGACGCCGATAGCACCCTGGCGAGGCGAGAGATACACTCTACACCACCACGTACGTCCATTTGTGTTATTATTTATTTTAACCCCACCACACGCGGGTCGATCGTCTAGTTTTTCCTCCCCCCGAGAAACAAACGTGGAAAACCGCGCACCAGAAAACGTACGTGCGTGCGTGTGTGAGGGCGTCTGCAGACGAGCCCCAGGCTCTTGTAGCTTTCATTGCGGCAGCCTCTCCTCGCCGGCCAGGAATATGGATGGAAAGTGAATCCAGAGTGAACGGCCTAATGGTTTTCCGTGCTACGGACGCACACCTTTTCCACCACACATCGAGCGCGCGTGTGCATCGATCCATATTTCACGTGCATCCGCACGGTCGGTCGAACACAGGGCGGTGGCGATTGCGTGAAGCTATTTTCTCACCACATTTTAAAAGCCTTCCTGCCACAGGAGGGGGCACGCACAAGTGATAACACAAATGGGGTGACTTCGGAAAATAGATCAACTGGCTATTTTTGTTGCAACAAATCAATATCTTATTGATTCAATTACTAGATTGAGAGAGGAAAATCACGCAAAGAAGAAACGAAAAAAAAATAATGCACGCATGCATTGAGGCACTCTCCCAAAAGGGCCAAATTAGGCCTCTTGATTGACTCCCATCATCGTCAGCATCGTGTGATCACAAGGCGCCGCTGCTGCGCCGGGACCCACGGGACCTTTTGGGAATTAAAAACTTAAACACGCTCACGCACGAACCCATTTTAAATGCACCGCTAATGCTTGGAGCTCGATAAACCGTTACCATCCAGCAAAAGGGGGCGTTCTCGTTCAATTTTCCCCCACTCGAACGAACCGAGGATCGAGGCGTTATCTTAAGGGCAAGCGAGATATGATACCCCACACCGAGAGTGGTGGTTCCCAGTTGACCTTCCCTTGGGGGTTCAAAATCAGAAAATTATGTCGTACGATGTACGAGGAGTTCCACCCATATTTTACTCTCGCGGGATGCCATTAGACATATCCGCCGCCCGCATATGGTCAATCGATTATGATGGCTTCTTTTCAGTGAAAACCCTCCGGAAAACGAAAACTCGTGCTGCTGCACCCAAGCACGGGAACACAATTCCCACCACCTGAGGTCCGATCGATTTCCCACCCTCTCTCGCTACCGATGGCATTCAAAAGCGTCAACATAATTTCATGCAACATTGAGCACACAGCGTCACCACAATTGCAACCATGGGTGGTTCTCGTTCGTACACACAGGTGTGGTGACATTTTCCCCCTATTTCTCTTAATCGTGCTTAAAAACAGCTACAAAATGTCAGCAATGTGATCTCGCCGAGCGTACCAGGGGTCTTTTCGTGCTACTTTGTACACAATAACCACCATCGAAGGATCGATGGAAAACCACCAGGCTGAGGCTTTGGACCATTTCGTGCACAAATTATCCGTAAAGACGTGAGAGACGGCGACATGGCCCGGTGTGGCAAGGTATCATTTTGTTTATGGAAGTATCGTAAAGAAGTGCTGCGCGTTTTACTAAGGATTCGGGGTTTTCACCTCGAAATAAAACGTAAAACCATCCATAATCGCATTACTACCGGGCGCCTGTGGGTCCGCGACCGATCGCTACAGGTGCCCATAGGCAAGTTGCTTCCAAATGTGTAACAGCGCGCTAATCGAGCCGTTGGAAAAGCTTTCGATTAGGGAAAAAAAGCAAAAAAAAAGACAGGTGTTAATGCACCACTCCGCTGCTCGTTTCGTGGAAAACTCAATTACACACCTAACCATAACACCAGTAATGGAAATAATGTTACCCCACCTACTCTGTCGGGGGTGTGTTAGGAAATGTTCACTTTCTCAACCGATAGGCTACAGGCCATTATTCGCTTTAAGCAATCTTTAGCTCCTCTTGCGGGCTCGTCAAAAGTGAAAACAATCAACCGCGATGAGAGCACGAGAGGAGTGTGATTTTCGTACATTTAAATTTTGTACACTTTTTCTTCCGGCGGTGCGTGGCATTTGTATGCCATTTGCATCGTTGCACATCGAATGAAGGTGTGATTGTGTAAATTTACTTCCTATCAAAGCGGAGCGCTTTTTGACTAAGAAATGAATGTTGCTATGAACTTACACAATCTCTGAGCCTCTGATTCATGAAAGGCATTTTTTGTGCTAAATGCAAACAACTACACCCGGTATAGATTAAAATGCAAATGGATCCATCAGCGATCTCTCCCTCTCTTTGTGCCGGGGCACAACACGAGCCATAAGCTGAGGGTGAAAACGGGCGAATTGTAAATGTTAATTATGGCGGAATTATCGCCCGGCTGAGGCGGGGCAAAGTATGATCTCAGTGTCGAGCGGGATCAAGCGACCATTCTCGTTATGCCGATTATCAGCTGACAGTGGTGTTTGGAATGTGTGTGTGTGTGATCTTACACACATATACCCAAGAACGGCCGTATGTTGGCTGGAAGCCCGCAACACCTTACGACCTCTAGGGAAAGAAGGAAACCGTACACCGTTACTGCCGTAACCTATCGCTGAAAACAAAAAGCTTTTCCACCGTCTGAGAACGCCCTGTTCGAACGCATTATAGCAGGTTGAGAGGCAAAAGGTTACGGTTAATATTTTACACGTTCCGGCTCATTGCGTCCTCTACACGAGGTTCACCCTCGGTAAAGGGCGATTTGACGGAGGAAAACCTGACGCTCTTTCCAAGCGGAACCCTCCCTAGATCTCCTCGCACGTGACATTCATTGTTTCTTGGGGAGGCGCGCGACCTTGGTGACATAATAAATGAGAAATTGTGGGCATGAACTTGTCGGTGGACTTCACCCAAACGGATCATCGAGGGGTGGATTCTTACGAGCAAGAAAAAAAGGGAGCAGCTATCGAATACGGGCCTTGCTAAAGGAACGGGACTGTGCATTCTTGCGGGCATGTACGCGAGCGCGTTACACCTGCCTTTTTCTCGATCGAAAATAGTGCCTTTTGAAAGATGAAACTGTTGTACATCGTCGTAAAGATAACGTTTTATTGACTGTTTCTTCAACTGCCAATTAACGAAAGGCATATTTCGTAGTAGTTTAAAGCGCGTTTCCCACACACTCATCGATAAATGATAAAGCTATTCTCGTCAATAATCCTAGAAGCACATATTGCACAACGTACCATCGTGTGGGGTAAAAATATCACCCTTTGTTAACAAGCAGGGGTGGGGTCACGGCATTGCGATAAAATACGAACCAACCATTAAGACATTAACATGGTGTATCATCATCCCTTATGCGGCTTGGGCAAGGGGCAACATAAACAAGAAAACATGCAACGCAACGCGGCAAAGGATATCCAAATAAACTGCCCGCCGTCTGTGGACCATATGAGTTGTATCCGTCAGTAAAATGTGAACCTTTTCTCCCTCACAGCTCAAATGAACGCTCTCTTCTGGTGCTCGATATGCCAGCAGCCGTTGCTTTAATATGGACGAAATAAATAAATAATCCCGCGTAACGAAGCATACGATTGTTCCAGCGTTCGTTTCGAGGACCACCGAGGTGTGCATTTATGATGCAGTTTATGTTTCTTGTTCCGCGACTTCTGCCATGTGATTCAAGGTTTACAATTTCACTTCGATAAACAGTAGCAAACATGTAAATCGTAGTACATTAAGTCGCATGGAAGCTAGATATGGCATTACTCAAAATTCCTACCTCGTCATAACGGTCGATTAATAACTCAAATACTCGGAGCGATAAACGACAGCATTACAATCGACATGCATATTACACGCTTGGCTATCTTTGAAAGCAGATTACTTTTTAATGTATCTCATCGTCCCCACTTCGTCGTCAATACATGGCAAACGTTGTTTGTGGTTGATATTATCAACCACTTCAAAATCAACAACAGTTTAACACCATCCTGTAAATTGCAGTTAGCACGCGGATATATCAGAGTACATTAAAAAAAACCTTCGATTTACGTTGCTATTCTGAAGATCAGCAAAATGTAGGACAGTTCTGATATTTGTCTGCTATTACCCTAATTGTACACAGCAGATACAGTCCCCCAAATGACCTGCTTCCCATTGAAAATGGAATCAAAAGAAAACTTTCCTCTAGTGCCAATGCGAACGGACGTATTTCTTAACTCGTGGAAAAGCCTCTCCGCATTAGAAAACAATCACACGAAACCGATCTCCCGCGTGGAGCTCGGCGTGTCACGCTTGTGGTACTCGAAATAGTTTCTGGAGTCTTTCCAACCTTCCCACAGACCCTGTCTTTTTCTCTTTTTTTCTATAACCCAGCAAGGGTGTTTGCGAAAAAAAAGAAACGCACCCTTTCTCCACATTGTCTGCAGGACGCGCTGCGGGCGTGATTTTTCCTCCAAATGTTTAGCGTTCCAAAACCAAATTTCCCTCATTAGCTTAGCTGTCGTCGTGGAGTGAGACAGAGAGAGAAAGAGAGAGAAAGAGAGAGAAAGAGACGTGGGGGCCACTAGAAGAACAATTGAAATGGGATGAATTTTGGTAGCCACCGGGTGGCGGCCCTTGACGAGGCCTCTTGATGAGAGCTGGGGAATTTTCTCAAGCACCGCAGCGACCAGTCTCTTATGGGCCACCGATGGTTTTTGTTTTTCATCCAAGCTGCACATTAATCGTGGCTCCACAGAAGAAACGGGAAAACAGGGAAGAACCAACCGTTACGTTGAAACGTTAGACGCTCGGATAGTTGATTCGTTTCGTTCGCGAATGCTTCACTTCACAGTGCAGGAAGTGGGAAAATGAAGTGTCGCATTTTTTCATCAAACCCCGCTTTAACCCTCGCGTGTTTGGGTGGTGTTTAAGAAAAACAAAATAATGATCTTTGCATGATAAAATTAAGCATTGCGTGAAACGCGTGAATGATTCTTTTGCCGGCTTGATACTCATGTGCTTATGAGGCCGGTATACAGATGCTTTTTTATTTGAACATTTTTGTTTTGCGTTTTCAGAATGCTTCATTAAAACGGCCAAGCCGGGCCGTGGAAAGGGTGAAGAGACGGAAATTGTAACGAATTCGTTTGAATCTTCCCGTGACGGTCGGGATCTGATATGGGTGCCGAAAATAGTCGCAACACACACGCACATGACCCGACAAGAATTAAAGAACCAGCCTGCCATGTGCTCCACTTGTCGCTTGGTTTTTGCTTTTAATGTAGCAGTTGCAATCTATCTTCACTAAAAATGAAGAAAATTTGGATACTGTTCCAAAAAAACTCGCTCTTGAGTTATAACTTCCCCTTACTGAACGATAATTAACATCTGCTAAAAGCATTGCTTCGATGGCGGGGAAGCACGAGAATATGGGCACCCCAAACCCCAGTAGGACCCCTTTTGGAAAACATCCCAAATATTTGAGCTATTTTAATTCAACAACAAACGAACGTGAGAGGCAAACAAATGCTTGTGGGACATTTAAACATTTGTAAAATTCTACACAAAACCTCCTCCGATTGCGTCACTCTGCAAACGTGACGTGTGCGTTTCTTATCACGATGTTACTTTTGCGCGATATAGTTTATCTACTCCGCCAGGCGGTTCTAAGATGCCCTTTTCGCCGTCCCGTTACTGGAACGCATAAATAAACTTGCAGATAACGACGGTGTTATCAGTGAGAGGGTGCATAAAGAAAGCCAACACCACGCGCGCACATACATAAAAGGCAGAATTCGCATTCTTAACGCAAGATAACACACCACCACAAAACCCTCGCGCCACGATTCTAGCCTTGGATGACGAGCTTGCACCACCCTTAGGGAATTACCGGCTAGCGTGGTAGGTAGGGGATGATCGCTTCGTTTTCCCCAATGGGAGAAAATAAAGTGGCAGATTGCGGACTCACCGGTTCCTCACAGGCCGTAGAGCAGATCGCAAGAAAGGGGAAAAAGGAATGCGCTTTTCCGTAACGAAACATCTGCAGCGTAGACGCCATGTGGCAAAATCATACGAGCATGACCTAAAACAAAGGCGAAGATTTGCGAAGGAGCATGTTTCATTTTCTCCTTCAGCTTTAGTTTAACGTCCTTACAGGATAAAAATTGCGGCTCAAACTGTGTACACATGCTGTTGTGGTAGATAATATTCATCGCCTGTAAAAGCGCTAACGTCTCTCGAACTTTATCACACAGTGCGAGGATTGTGACATTCTTACATGGTCATTGTACATTTTCTTGCCATGTCGCCACACTAATTGGAGGTCATGAGATATACTGTCAGCCTTGATTTCAATTGGCGCACGCCGATGGGTGACTTCATTGTAAGCGAACTGGCAAGTAGAGTGATAAAAAACTGCGCGACCAACACCGAGAATCGTTAAAGAAATTGCTTTCTTCAATGTGCATAAATTGTTTAACACATCGTGCACGGAATATGCAACCCGTTTGTGAAACATCTCTTGATTCGTTACCGATACTACATCAGCCCGCTAGAGGCTTCACGAAATTGTCAACCATCATAAATAGCAGCTTTCATCTCGAAATAAATGCGAAACGTGCATCTGTCCATTTTGGCCGGCCTCGAAAGGCGATCGTAAATTTGACCCAATAAGGTGGGTTTGCTTTTTCGGGAGGAGTGCTCTCGTTTAAGGGATCATCATACCATCTTTGCCATTTAACGGCGGCTTAAAGCGTTCGGCGCCACGATCCATTATTTCGCCCACAAGCCGTATTCCACACGGGCGAAAATTACGACACCAGGAGGATGAGCACGGGTCGTTTTGGTCAATCCGAACTGTGACCTCAAACGAAGCTTACGTGGCTTCTTTTCACCGTTCGACCAACGCAAATGACTTTTCCCTCGTTGCTTATCCGACACGCATCCGATGGGGCGATGACCGGATTCCACGGTATCGTCTTCGAATGGTGCTGGTATTTTCGTACGACCATTACCAAACCTTCGGTACAATCGTTGAAGCCTTAAAATGCGATGCAAATTATATTAAATTAGATTATCATCGAATAAGGTCCCCAATTTGGATGTACGGCCCTTTAATTTAACATACAGCTAGCTACTTCTTCTTCGATGGCAACGTAAGAACAGAAGCCCTAAGAAGAAACAATGAGCTAGTGTTAAAGGAATGTTCACCATACCGTTCTATCCGGGAGAAGCTTCTTGGAGCGTTCTTCTACTTGAAGTCAATTAAAATTCACATCGTACACCAAGGGTTGGGTAGCTCACAACCGGAAGTGGACAGCGTTAGAGATAAAGCAAGACAAACACGTGCCCCCGAGCGCGTCGAGGTGAAATCCTTAAGCGAATCGACGAGTACAAACCTCCACCGCCAGACACAAAGATACTTACATTTTTCCAACTCCCATAGGAAGGGGCGTTCCCTTGGTGAATTCTGGTTCTTTGTGTAACGGTGCCAGTAACCTGGGTCAACGCCAGCACCGTGAAAAATCAGCTTCCTTCAGCAGGCGAGTATATTTTCGCCTTTTTTCTTCGGAATTCGATCACACCCCGGTCGATGCTATCCTGCAGGATTCTTTTCCTTCCGGAAGGACTCACTCCACACTTTATCGTCACCTGTCAAACGCCCGGTTTTGACGTTTCCAGCAAGCTTTCTTCCCCTGGGAGATAACAGATAGCTGCAGCAGCCGGGAGAAGATCGTAGAAGGTGGTTTTCACTGCACTGCCTGCGAACTGATTTTTCCTTTCCCTTTTCAAAGCCTCTTTCGCGGCTGCTGGATGCTTAATATGGTTCGGAAGCCGATTTCCGGTTTTCCGTTCGCACGCACAATTAAAAACAGATTCACTTGCAACTCCGCAACCGTCGCCGTAGCGCCGGTGAACCGGGAACGAGCCTTCCCGTCCGGTTGTTGAATGCTGTCGAATTGGAATCGGTTTCCTGTACTCACTTCTTTACACACGTTCCACTTTCCACACTTTCGTCACACGGTTGCAAAGCCTAGGGAATTAACGCAAACGCGATGATAAGAGGGGCGACCGGACAACCAATCAGCCGCTAAATCACTGCAAATCACCACGGATGGACTTGGTAGGTCCGCACCACATGAGATTGATAAAACGGTGGTCTACTTAGGATCTACCCCGCGACTGTCGGTGTGTCGGTAGTGTGGCGCTGCTGCTCCTGCTGTTATTGTTGCAGCGTTGCTAAGGCGCAGCGAGCTGTCACCTTTTGGCAGGCAATAATATTTTCTTTTCCCTCTGTGCACAACTCGCCACACCCTCTGACCACTCACCGCCTGAACCACGCACCCACCACCTCCAACTGCTCTATGCTGTCTCCGACTTGCGTGCGCAACAACTTCTCTTCGAAGAAGACTCCTGCCGAGATGATGCGTTGGGTCCGCACCCTGCCGTACAGATTTCGAGGAGAGCGAAAAAAAAAACAAGAACTCACACTCAACCGGAAGCTGTCATATCCCCCCAAGGGCTCTGCTTCTTCGGTTCACTTTGCCGCTAGCCAGCAGTTTGACTCACTCTTTTCACGGCATCAGCTAGCCTTGAAATAAAGCAAGAAACCAATCATGCTGCTTTGGCGCTTCTTCTACGCCCATCACGGATGCGGGGGATGCTGGCACGAAGCAAATTAAACACCCACCATTCACAACGCGATCACGGCCGTCACCGACGCCCCACTGCAACTGCACGTCGGCGAAATGATTCACGGACAGTTCCAGCTAAATTGGGTTCCCCCGCCCAAAAACTGCGTAATGCAGACTCACTGTATGACACACTGCGACGATGAGAAGCTAGAGCGAATCGTCGTCTTGCCAACGCACCGCCGCGTTTCTTGTTCTCTTGTCGCTTGCCACAAGACCTGAAAAGTCACCATCCGACACCCTTGGGTCGGTGCGGCCAAACGCGAGGAAACCGTGAGCCACACCAGGAGGGCGGGTCGCAATGCTTACCGACACCACCAACGTCGCCGCCACAGCAACCGATACACACGGAACCGTATCCCTGATCCGTTTCGGGAGCCGGAACACTCGGGTTCTTTACGCCGACAAGATGACGGAACCGATTTCACAAGCGCCCTGCAGCAGGCGCCACCACCGTGAGTTTCGAGCACGTCAACACAGAAAAAGACTACGCACCCGATGCGACCACTGCAACTTTTTCTCTTGTTCGCAAGAGTGTCCGTTTTCTCCTCCTTCGTTGTTGCTTTGCTGTTCGATTGGATTTTAGTGCCACAGCGGTGTGGCCGATGGAGCGAGACGAACGATGCAACGCTTGAAAAAAATCGACGTCACTGTCAACCTGACAGCTGCCTTGACGGTCGTCATTCCAGGTTAGCCAGCTTGTTGGTAAGGCGAATTTTTTGTTACATTTCCTAAGCTAAAACTTTAATTTGACAAAGAACCGAAATTATAACGATTGCCATATCATGTTGTAAGCTTAATATTGATAACATCTTAGAATTATGGCTTATTCACAGTGAGTTCCCATTGACAATTATGCACGTAATGATTTTCGAAGTTGTTTGAACATCCATTCGAAAATAGTTTCAGAATTTCGTTACGCGATTTTAACAGATAAGAAATTTAACAAACCAAAATTTCGGTTGATCGAATACAAGAAGCAGTAGAGCCTATGAATCTATTCTACAGATTATAAATGATTTTATTCCATTTCCCACGCAACAGGTTTGCATTTTGCATTTAACATTGCACGCTATAAATTAGGATTTGCTTTCGTAACTCGTTGCTTCTTCTCTACCAACTGTAATAGAATGTGCTCAATGTAACCAAATACCCACGGGCAATACATAAAATAGGGAACAAGAAAAACATGCACCGTCCAAACGGATGCTGCTCGTGTGATTAAAGGATGGATTTTGCTTTTTCGAACCAATGTTGTTGGCCCTAGAGGAATGCATCGTGCAGTGCAGTTAGGAGTGGAAAGATAAGTTATAGGTTGATTTGGAACGATTGTTGATTCTACTAAAAATATATTGAAGTCTTCCGTTACTAAGTTGCACAAATAAAAGAGAACTGAATCATGAAAGCTTATTTTTAACAGAGCTTTTTCTACATAGCTGACTATAATTTTTGTTTGATGAGTTATGCAGAAATATCACAAATCTGGCAATGGGTTGATCCTGGGATTACCACAGATAAACAAATGTGCACTCTGTCTTTCCTAGCTGTGCGCTGATATCTTCTATCATGTTTTTTTTACTTTCTGTTGCTCAATTGCATGCGGCAATTTAGCACCGTTTAGTCCTAATGGCTCACTATAGCTTTGTGATTCCTGTACTCCTAAGGCACGGTGATATTTGCAGTAGCAAAGTGTTGCACTTTTTTACGTCCTGAACCCTTTGGGCTACATCACGCTTTCTATCAGGTGCGTTTGACTCCAATTCCTGTTAGAAATCGTTAAACTAGTAACAACGACAGTGAAAGATACATTAATATCTTCATCTGCAATCTAACCACTAATTGATAAATGATATTACTATTTAAATATTCGCAGAGACAACAACTCTATCAAATATCACAAGACATTCGTATGCTTAACTTCAGAACAAAATAACTCCAACCTCCTTAACACAGGTGGATGGAAAATTCAACCAATTTTCGGGTGCTTCCTTTCTTGTCCTGTGGAAGGGTTTGCGGAAGTTATGCAACAGGTTCGTTCTAACACAATGCCTTAAGGGGAATCAACTAACATTATGAGCTGGAGTTGTGATTAAAATAGCCACCAGCAGACACGACATCTTTGCATCGTTCTCTAATGTACCATTGATTTCTGTTTCTAACACTGTGCGGTGTATTGTGTATGAGTATTACAGATAGCTATATATGAACGTGTCGCGTTCGTTATCACTACTTTCCAACAAATTAACTCCAGTACGAGACGGGTAAGGAATGCCTTTGTTATAGGGGTCCTCTCTCGGGACGTGTATTTGTTTTGTTTGTATTTTGCTATCTGGTGCTGTTTTTTTCGATTAAAAATAAGCTTTCATTCGAAACCTATCCTTCGGAGGAGCTAAATAATATCTACCACACACCAACCATACTCGGCGGAGGAGTTCGCCTTAAGGGAAGGTGGCCAAAGTTTTCTTCCTATTTTTGCTCCTGCTACCACACTACACAATTACCCTTGGCGCAACAAACAAATACGGTCACGGGAACGTACCTGTAACACGTGCTCCTATCGTTCAAATACAATAGGGACAATTCGACGCAAAATCCGATCGCATTTTGGGAACGGTTTCGCATACAGCAAATGGATCACAAATTTTAGTTACCATACGTTTATGCTCTCGAAAAACATAAAATTAATTTAAAAAAACTAAAATATCCTCGCGTTGTTTGATCTGGAAGGAATTAGCTGATTTTTTTCTGTTTGTTCTTAGGCTCTGATTTCGAAAACTGTTTGAAACAGTTAAATGAGAGATATTCAAACCCAGGACTGTCTGCGACAGTGGATGCTCAACAAAAAAGAATACTCCATTGATAGGAGAGGAAATAAAAAAAAACACACACACACATCAAACTTAAAAAAAAACAACCAACACTGCTTCAATGTTGCATACAAAGTAGAATGTCCGAGGGCATCATATTACAGCATCGGGAGAAAATAGATGAATTTCCATCATTAGACCGGCTTATCATGACAGCTCACCGATCGGAGCATTCTGCAGCCACAGCTCGTGAATAAAGTTGTACAGATTATCACTTACGGCCACCTGTGATCGGTTGGGTTAAGAAGAGTTGATTAATCCTAGCGTTGTCAAAGTTCTTCGATCTTACCTTGTACGGAGTTGGATTCAACGTGCGCTTATGATCCTGACGAAGTGTTTTCAGTGATGCCTGTACGCGCTCGCGAACTTCCTCAAGTGAGGGCAATACTTGGGCCACGCGTCCCTCGGTCCAGTACACCCGGTAGAGCGGCTCCACGTTGGTCGGAATGACGTACGCACGCTTAGACTCCTGGAATGGATGGCGGCACAGGACCTTCTGGCCAACTTCGGGTGGGTTCTCGTCGACTCGCTGCAACAGATCGATCAGTGCGTGTCCATCGGCTCCGTAAAGCCGGAACACGTTCTTGCTACCCGGCATCGTCACCTTGCCCACATCCTGGCTCAACTTGATGCGCGGTTGATTGTTGATCTCCACCATCTTGTACACGCAACCAAGTGCTGGCTGACGCTGGCATGTAACTACAAAAGAACCCACAATTAACGTCCTTTATCATTTGATGGAACAGATGAATGATATCCCTTACCCAGGTGCGTTCCGATGCCGAAACAATCAATTTTATGACCCTGTTCATTAAGGCTCAATATCGTGTCTTCATTGATGTCGTTCGACGCCACTATAGTCAGCTTGCTGAACCACGGCAGCTTGAATCGCTCGGCGATGCGCTCGAATGTTTCCCGCGCCAAACAACTTAGATACGCCAAGTCACCGGAATCGATACGGATACCGATCGCCCGATATCCCTGATCGTTGAGCGCCAACGCCACGGCACAAAAGTTCAGCAGCCCACTTCTAAAAACACGACGATTAATCACGAAAAGGGAAAGAAAAAAAGCAAAGAAAGAAAAGAACCGCCATGGACGGAACGGGAAAAACCTTCCATTAGAACGATCGTGGCCGTATGCTGTTTTTCGCTGTAGTAAAAGCGAACGTTTTGAGACTGAGAAGAATAGTTAAACATGTTCATATAGATAAAGCCTTTACCAGCGAAATACCGAAATGATACCGCGATAGGGATACGATCGGAACACCGTGGTTAGCACATTGAACTATGGAACGAAATTTGCGAAAACGATGAACGGTTTTTACTACATGATAGCGGCTAGGGTAAGGATGAATGTTATCTAGAAACTCCAAAGGCACACGCACGCAATTGCACGACTTTGAATGATGCTGCATACATGCAATTTATCATTCGTAAGGAGACGAATGGAGAATGATGACGTATGTATGGATAATTTACGACAAGCTACTTCTACTGTTTGATGCTACAAATCGAGTCTTTTGGACAACTAATCTAAGCTATCACCTATGGGGTTGTTTCTAACCTCGTAACGATGTGGTGGCTCGCTAGGTGGCTATGGGTGCTGTTGGGCAGCTCTAAATGCGACACAATTCCACTGAACGCTGCAAGCTCCTGTTCAAGCCAACACTTTCGACTGACGAGGATATTCAAAGTGCGTTTGAGCTGATGTTAGAATGAGTTTTGCAAATTATGACAATACAAATAATATAAGGTAAAATAGCCAAAAAGCCGAAAGTATCTTTAAACGCAAAATAGAGAATAATGCAAAATAAAAGAGAAGGAAAGAAAAGAATACTAAATCTGAAATATTTGAAAGAATGTTAAAGATAAAACAATGTAATAAAAATGAAACATCGTATAAATAATATGCATATCGTACGATTGTCTGAATAATATCTGTAGAACATTGATAAGCAAATAGCAAAATGATGGCTATAGCATCAATTTTAGTACTAAAGCATAACGAAAACGTAAGGAAAAAAGCTGTTGTGTATTTAAAAACTACAAGCAACACGTTACAGTTTCGATGAAGGAACATGAGGATTGAATGTAAAAGTTACACAACACACGCGTACGCATTACAAAGCAAAGGAAATTGAAAGCGAGGAAACAAATCCACTGACCACCATACATTGGTGCCGTTGCCAGCAACCAGGACTAAACATCAACGTTTATTCTGACACAAGCCATGCAGAGTGCTCTCTCGGACTGTGGAAGTATATTTACATTTCGATTTTGAAGTAAAATAAAGGAGAACGGAACTAAACTGTGGAAGAAACAGATAATGGGTGGGGCGAAACGATACGACCTCTTTTTTCTGGAAATGTAAGAAGGGACGAGATAATGTTATAAAAACATGGATATTTGGCCAACAAGGGACAAACCGGGTAAGGCGTAATGTCTTGGACATAGATAGACTATGCTCGTCATGAACAACAGGTAAGGAACAAGTGTAACAATCGTGAGTCTAACTATGCTCATGGTATTGTAGCAAGAACTGATAGCATCTTGTCTGACAGGATTCAATGGAAGGTTGTCCAGATGGGGAAGAAGCAGAAGCTTATCGCTAAGATTATCGTGCACGCAAAGCCGGAAGGATATACTAACAGTCATTCTCACTTTAGAATTTTGACTGTAATGAGAATCATCACGCATACGGTTTTGCCTTGCACCTATTCCCATTACAAACACTCGCAAATTCACTGTCTCATTGGAAAGTCCTGCAGCAAATGGTTTAGCTTCTCACTTATATTGCACTTTGTGAACAGCTCAAAAACATTTTTAAATATACCAATATACAATACTGGTAAGCGGTTAAGTTTAGATATAAATGAATTGATTAGCCTTCCTTCCTATACATATATATGGATTAGCGCGCTTGGTTAATCGACATTATATGGATCAAAAGCAACCGCGAAAGGGTTATAACGACGTGTTAAAAATGAATTAATGAAGATTAATAATTAATACGTAAAATAAAAATACACGTAAGTAAACAACACGTGTTCAAAATATCCAAAACCCAAAAACACTGCTAGCGTTTTTGACTGTTACAGACAAAATTGGAAAATAAATCAACATACGAATATGGTTTGCTTCGTTGATTATATGCTTTGCGTCAAATCAAATAACATCATGCATGCACACCCTCGCTATCAGATGGAATGCTCGCAACACTGTGATCATGAATGACTGCGTGAGTATTCTGTTTGTTGTATGCCATGATCGATGATCGATGGTAATGAATATTATTAATCCAAATCATTCCTGTAACGAGCATATTTATGATCAATCGATTATTAGCTGCATGAATTAGTCATAAGAGCCACACACGCAATGGAAGAAGTACGCCATTGCACAAGATCACTCGCAAAATCCAAAACCAACTAAAACACGTGTACAACGCAAATAATTGATTCTGTTTGAGCGTTGTAAGATGGAATGAACATGGCGATAGTGGTAGTGGTTGTGGTGGTGGTAATGTAGGGAGGGTTTTTTTTATTTGCTTCCTTTCGTTATCAATGGCTTCCTCTTGCTATTACCATTCATTACCTGAAGGACTTTCCAACGGACTTAAGATGGTGTATCATGGTGTTCAAAGCTTCACAATTTGCGCAACGGACAATCTCGTCCTCTGCGACGGGATTAATGGTGCCCGTTTCGTCCGGTGTGATTGCTTCTTCTTCGTTTTCTGTCACCAGACGCACGTTTTGATCTTCAATATCTTCATTACCATTTTCATCACTCTCTTTGGCAGAATTTTTCATTTCTTCGTGCGCTGGATCATCATCTTCCACGGTGATGGACGGCAATGGATCAGAGGTTTCATCTTCTGCTTCTTCTGGTGCGTTTTTATCGATATCTTCATTAATAGGCTGCTCTTCCGCTAGTTCTTCTTGCACGTCTTGTTCTGGTGGCGTCGCTTGTTGATCGTCATCATTCTCCAAGCCGCATCCATTGCATTCTTCTTCCGGAATTTCGGGTAGCGCAGTGGCGACGATCAATAATGAGTGTAACGGATCCTCTTCCTCATGATCATGAAGCCGACCCGTGCACAGCGAATCACACACGACGGAATCTGGCGGGTCGCACAGTTCTTCTTCCGGTTCTCCCAACAGCTTGTCGCTGTACCATCGATTCACAATCAAGCGGATATTAATATAACAACAGTTAAGGAGAATAATGTTCGTTATAAGCACAACCAGCCAACACTCTACCGATGAAGCGAATTTTGAAGATCTAACTAATCTTTTGGTAACGTTTTAGAACACGTCAGACATACACAGGACAATCACACATACTCACATACCACCAAGATTCACAACGAGAGCAAAATTATACCATCCACCTTTACTATACAGCCAATGTACAAGGGTGATAATGAATGGTCGAAATGTGCCTTAAACAGCAATGATTCAATTTAGCGTGTTAGGATTTTTGATAAAGCAGGTGGCGATTGCATGTTTTGTACATCCTGCGTTTACCACCGGGTTGGGTGTGACTCTGATGACTGATTAATTAATTCCTTTGACCTCAACTTCCATTGAAATCACTGTCAGACAATTGTGTTCGAAATAAGAATGTTAGCACGGTTGTGAAGTAAACATAAAACAAAGGACTTTCAAATTCACCATATGATACAGCTCGAAAGATACGACTAGATACGAATGGAGATATATTGCGTAGTCCACAAAAATCCAAGCCAAACTTTCCTTAAGGAACATTTTATGGAAAGCAAAATGCCTACACAAGGGATCCATCATCACAGATAAATAAGATATTGAATAAAACTCTCATCTGGTATAGATCTACACCAAATGTCCTTTGAAAGACATCCACAGAAATCAGGGAACAAAGTGATAGAAAAGTAATAACAACATATTAAAACGAAAGTGACAATTTACAATGGAGACCATCGAAAATAAGACAAAAATCAAGGACAGAACAACGAAACAACATCCGAGAGAGTAGAGCCTAGAAGCGGAATACCTCTTGACATCGTACGTGTCGACTAGAGCCATAAAACCGTCCGGGAAAGCGATTGCGAAGGACACCATTGCTGCTAGCTCGCCTTCGCTGCTCTCGTCGGTAGAAACGTCCAGTACGCTAGCCAGCGCTACCCGATGTTCCATTGCCAGCTCGAGCAGATCACGTGTAGTACCTGGAAAAGGACGAGACGAGAAGCAACTAATGTTCATCGTGCAAGCAAGCAAACAAGCAGTTAACTACTTACCATCTTCCTTGTGCTGAAGAACGCGCGTCTTTAATTCGTCGATTCCGGTAAAGGATGTGATATAGGCATGAGCGTGAGTACCTTTCACTGGAATGTTAAACAGCTTCCCAGCTAGCACGTTCGATGTTCCATCAAAACCACCTGGAGGTATAATCGCAAGCCGGTAATGTTAAGTTTGCCTTTTTAAGAGATTAGAGAGCTCTGTAGCCGGGAGAAATTTAGACATACAGCGTACCAGTATTTATCAATTTCAATAACTTCGTTTTTCTACGATTAGATGCTCAAAGAAATTATCTCCTGCTGTGTTTTCATGCTTATGCCAAACCAATACAAGCCGTTTTTTTTGCAGTTCAAGATTAATGTACTGAATGTACTTGAGTATTCATTTTTCGTAGGCCTTTTCAATACTGATATAAAACATTGAATAGTCATAATGATGCGCCTTGAATTGCAATATCATCTACTTCCACGCTTTAGTGAATATTGTATAGAAAATGGTAACAATTTTCACCGGGCTCCACAGCACGTTTATCGCACTCTCGCTAAAAAACCGTATCCAACGCTAGCAGACGGGCGTTCCGTTCCACCAGGGCCAAGCAGGCTTGCTGTATGCACGGATCGAAACGGATATCGGGCATGAACATGAACATTTAGTTTATATGGTGATGTTATTGATCAATCTTTCCCACGGAGCAGCCGGAACCGCGCAGTGCACGCAGCTGAATCCCTAGCTCCTGGTGCGCCACTAGGCTTTTGGAAGGGAAATGCAGCAATTATTTTTCCACCCGCTCACTCGATACACAAACAACAACATCGCCTTTCGTTCTGCGATTTCTTTTTTGGTGGAACGCACGATGTGGTGTGCAATAGTTTTTTTTCATCATGCTTGCTGCTAAATTGTACCCGCAGTAGCGTTTGACTTTGCGTTTATGAGACTCATTTCGTGATCAAATATTTTTTTTATTTCTGCACCACTTTTCGTACGATCCAGGCGAATAAGGCAACCAAACGGAACAGCTTATCGATGGTAATCATTCAGTTTTGCCCATTCACGCTACGGCGACGCCAAGGTTACCTGGAAAGAGCTGCCTAGGTGACCGCGTGCGTGTATCGTCAATTATTGCTACAAATTGATTCGAAAAAAAACAACGTGTAAAAAGCGTTTCAAATTTCCTTCACACCTATGCCTTCCTTCATTACAGGCATGCATATGAATGTTCCTTTGCAATTACATAGTTCCATCGTGCAGATGTCGAGTGAAATATTTTATGCAGCACTCATTTCTTCGCCTGGTTATGTTGCATAGTTATACCAAGATGATTGTTTTTGCAAATATAAGTTCGCAAATATGTTTTGAGTTAAAAAGAGAAACTGTGCAACTACAATTGGGATTACAATTAAATGTCAAAAATTTTATATTTTCAACAAAACAAGTTTTTTAAACATCTTATCATAATTATAAGCTTTGTAATTTATTGCCCACTCACAGCGCATGATTAACGCTAAACATTTCCGCAAAGGATGAAGCATTGCCGAAGAACACGTGCCGATGTCAGGTGAGTAAAACCGACCGAGCGACTCCTTTCCCGAAATGCATCACGCGGTTCTTTACCGGTATCGGAACACCAGCAACCGATACCGCGTTCGATCAGGCAATTTACGTTCGACAAACCCCACAGCCACAAAACTGTCGTCAATCGGTGCTATTTATGATGCCGCATTTGTGCATCGATAAAATCGCGTGTCATCAGAAGGCCACTGTAGGCAAATAGCTGCTTCAAGAATTGGTTTTTATTTATTAGATCTCCGTTTGCCGTGGAGAAAAAGATCACAACGAAAAGGGTTATAATGGATGTGGGAAACGTGCCATACTAGAAAGGTATGGGAGCGCGACACAGTCACGGCAGACAATTGGCAAACACTTTCGGTGCGGTACAGCGGACAGCAATAGTACATCTACCGGCAAACACTAAAAGAATGATGTAACAGAGCATCGACAACGCTGCGACGCGTATTCAAACATATATCTCTTCGTGTCCTTCGGTCTGGTTCCATGTCACAGATGGAATATTTATGCTCCGATCAGGCAGAAATTGACAAAACCGCTGCTGTTGTAAACGAATCAACGACGCTACAGACGTAACGCTTGCTATATGAAGTACCAGCAGATATTTTTTCCAACCACCCTCCCAATAGCCGCTACAGGAATGACTGATTGCAGGACATCGGATAGCAGCATGATAAAAAGAACAAAATGTCAACTTTTTTTTACTGGCTGCTTTTATGAAACTCAATATTACAGCAACCGTCAGCATCGCCTAATGGTATTTTAATTTATTTGTCAACAAACAAATCCACTTCGTAGCCGAAAACGGGTATGAAAATGAGGGTTTTGCTTTAATGACCAACGGATAAAACATCAGAGTTAGTTCATTTGCAGCGCTTTTTAACACGCATAGAAAGAAAAAATCTTCTGTGGTCTATTTTTCATTCCAATGTAAAACAAAAGATATATTTATTGTATGAAACCATGTGCAAATGCCTTTCAATAGTGTGTGAATTGAAGATGTTCGTTTATCCATTGCAAGGTACAAGAAATATCGCCGTCGGTCTACTGTAGAGTATCCTCACAAAAAGGGAGGAATAAGACATTTGAATCATTTTACTATTTTGTCCAATTTCGTCCTAGCGGCACCTGCAGTCAAGATGCAACCTATCAGAATCGTTGTACTAGTACTGACGATATTCATCAGTCCTGTGCATCCTTATCATACACAAAAAGGATACTGTCCAACGGTGCGTCAATCATCAGGGCTCAAGGACGTGAATCGCAATTTCTTCAACTTCAAAGCATGGTACATTTATGCACACACTGACCCGCATCCGCGATATATGTCCATGTTTCACATCCCAGAAGGCTTGACACCTTCACCTAGTTGTATGCGACTGTTCAGCGAAACGTACCGTGGATTGATCCTGCTACGGTACAACTGCTACAATAACTTCGATCTCTACCAGATGTCTCTGCACAGTGACAATTACTACGGGGATAAGTACCAGCAGATGCACAATATCCAAAGGCTTTACTTGATATACCAACGATTCGCCAGGGCGGAGGTGATCGGTACCGATTGGGACAGTTACGTCGTGTTCTACGGCTGCCACCGTGAGCGTGAACGGACGTTTTATGGTTTGCTGTTTCTGGTGCGAATGGACATTTACGATCAGTTCAAACCACCCCCGGAACTTATGCGGCTGTTATCACTGAAGTTAAAGTTTAATGTTACTAAACATCTGAACGTCAACGATCAAAAATGCGACTGTAAGCAAGCTTCGCGGTACTTCAATGCTGAAATAGTTGCTGCTTGGCGCAAGCAACAGGCTATGGTAAAAGAGAGCGAACGTTTCAAAGAACGTTTTGCAGAAGGGATAAAGTACTTTTTCATCTGCGTTCTTTCATTCGCGTTGTGTTTTCTGTGTGTGAATAAGTTTATTGACAAGTTTGTGTTCGACTTGGAATATTGATCGATCAGTGGCTAAGTGTAATTATGCTGTGTTGAACAAGTTATGGGATTTGAAATAAGAAAAAAAAATCATAATATATACATACAATGCTTATAGGAAACTATAAGAAAATAGCAATAAATAGGGGGTGTATAGTAATAGCTCTAGCAATAAAAAATCAAGCAAAATTCTAGCATTGAGATAAATATGGTTGATATTAGATATATTTGTTATCTGTTTTTTTAATTGAAGATTGAATATTGCACTAATGCTTTGAACTATTGAAATGCACTAATGCTTTGAGCAGATAATTTGATGTACATTGGCATAGATAAGACACAAAGCATAAGAAAAATCTGCTATACAAAATCTACTTGCACGGGATACATGTGTTATGTCTCTTTCATGACATAACACATTTTTTCTAAGATTGCATATGGAACCTGTGTAAATGTAAATCAAACGTTCAATATCAATTTCTATTTTAAAAATTGTTTTAAAACCACGCAAATGATTGACGTGGTGAACGAGAGGCTAAATGTTTCGAATAGCACAAAATTGCAACTACAGGGCGCGTAGCGTGAGGACAAAAATCGACACTTCCCTAGATTGGTTGCACGTTGCCGTTTGGCATTGCACATTGGGCGTTTATCAAGGTTACGATCGCTCACCAGTGACATTGACTGAAAGCGATATTTTTCGATTTACGTATGCGCTTGGCTTGAGTAAATGCACCCATCAGGGCACCCCGATCTAGAGCACAATGCGCGTGCCTAGCCCTTGCAACAAACCCCCCATCTCTTCGTTTTCGGTACCTCCTGTAGCTAATACTACTGAACAATCGAAAAGTATCAGCAAAAGCATCAACAGCGCCAAACAAACCTTGACGGCATTGAAAGGGCACTAGAAAACACGGGGCACAAAGGTTCCCTCCATGGAGGGTTTCAAATTTGATAGCTTCGAAGTTTTGTGAAACAGTTTGTCAGCCTCAAACAACAACAGGGTACCCTCTCTTCCGGTTATGACATATTCCCAAGGTTACCCAACTGCAGCATGGCCTTAAAAAACGGAGGACCACAGGGCCGAGCACCACCTGGAAAGTGTCTTCCGTATGGCATGGCATGCAACATAGCGAACCAACCATTCCCGCTCCCCGATAAGTTCTGGGGAACTTTTTCCTCCCACGAATACTTTCCCTTTCTCCTATGGAAGTGGGATCGCCACGTGTATGGAGTTCGGTAGTTCGCGTGCTAGCAACATTCTACCTACAAAACAAACCGAACTTGGGGGCACGAAAGGCAAAGATTCATGGGGTGATTTGGGTGCAAAGTATCCTTTAAGGAACGTTTCACACGCCGCCGTTACATCATCGAGCGTTTGCAACCTCCACTAGGCTAGCTCAGGCTCTACGATCGTCAACATCGTTCGTTATTGCTCACCGATATAGGAGTACTTGGATGCCGAGAGACCTCCGTCCGGGCCCTGGGCACGCCGTAGCCCGAACTCGAGTAGGTGTATATGCTTGCCGGCGACCATGCGATACCGGGCCGCGTTCGTGGCCATCAAACTGCAATGAAAAGAAGCGGAAGGTGGTGCAAAAATCGTGATATGCGTGAGAAAGTTTGTTGGAACGAGTTATGACTGAACATGAAGAATGCTTGGCAACGGCGCCATGGCAAGGGAAAATAAAACAACTTCCTACATGCGTGTATTTTTTCTCTTCAAACTAACGATTATCGTACCTTGCATAGTTCACTAATGTCAGAAGGGTAGTTTCCAGCAACTGTACAATGATCAGCGGTCCTGTCACTTTGATGAGTGGAACCCTGAGAAACAGGAAAAACACCCAAAGGATTTTTTAGAATGTAATAATGATTTACTATCACAACACACATTACCTCGGGAAAGCAACTGATCCTTCCTCGATCGCGTACAACGTCACGTCCTTGGCCGTCAGTTGGCTTAAATATTCGAAAAACTCATCTTCGATGCCTTGCGACAAGGCATGCTTGAGATACTCGATGTCTGCAGAGTGGAAAGAAACAAACATGTGTGAGAATAAAGTATTATGCAAAAACATTACGCAAAAATCCAGGCTTACCTGTTTCTGAGTAGTGGAAGCTGTCTAAAAATTTCAAACACTCCTCCAATCCTGCGAAAATAGTAAACTCGCCCTGGAATGGGTTCGTACGGAAGAAGAGATCGAACACGGCATGATCGTCGATTTTACCCGACTTCCAGTAGGCGTAGGCCATTGTTATTTGATACAAATCTAAAGAGAAAAAAAAACAAGTAATAAAAAGATCAGATAGATTTGATAAAAACAACACTATACAATAATTGTCCTAGTTTTAATTTGAATGATGTATATTTTTTATTCGTTTTAAAACAAAGAGCTGACGTAACTTTCATGAAAGTATATTTATATCAATATGATGCAATTGAACCAAAATATGATGCCCAAATTCGTCTAGCATGATATTAGTCATGGAAAGGCAACTTCACTGCTTACGAAAGCAAGCTACAATGTTGCACGTGAACTTTCCTGTCCTTTTGGCCTTCTTCATGTTATGCTTGAAAAACAAAAAATACGATTTTTTCGAAGACTCACCATCGTTAGCAAAAGAATCACTTTCCCGCCATCGTACATTCTCTGTTTCAAGCGATTGAGTCAACAATCCCGAGACCCTTCGAGCCCGCGGTTCCGGGTTGGCAACGCGCACCGGCCGTTAGCAAATCAGGTTAAGAAAGTAGAGATAGTAAAAGAATCTCTCATAGCGGAGCCTGTCTGGTTTCGTCTTATCAGTTAGTTCAACTCCCGCCCAGAACCGAGCCCTGAGCCACGGGCGAAAAGATGCTTATTGTAATTGCTTTATGATGACGGATACGCCACCGGCGTACGATAAGAGCGATAACGCGTCGGGGTGATAAAACCATGGGTAGTTAATAACAGTTCATCGAGGGGTCGAGATTTTTCCTGTCATGAAAGCATGCACTATGCCGGCGATGAGCGAGAAGAAAAGCGGTACGAGCTGTTTACAAACAACATTTGAGTTGAAAAAAAAAATACTCGCACGAAAAACCGGTAGTGGTAGCTCGTGCCAAACTACCAAACACAATCGATGTCCTGAGTACGAGGACTCGAGCGTGGGGCCGGTAAATAAAGCAAATAGAAAAAAAAACACACACTTTATTTCGTTCAATCACGTAGTACACCCATCGTAGTAGGGCATGCTCATGAATGACGGAAATCGAAAGTAGACGGCGGTGGTGCGCCCGGTGGTAAATCAAAATGCACAACTCCCTCCCCCAGTCCCCCTCCTCAGCTCTTCTACAAGGGTGCATATGCAGGCGTAGCACGTGTGACAGCTGCAGGCGGCAATGTGGTGTGCGAAAATTCGCCCCAAATTGCAAGTGTAAGCGTGCAGCGATGTATTTTAAAAAGACCGACCCGCGGGAGGCTGGCGAGCAGTTTCGCATTCTCGTTTTGTGCCTTTTTTTTTCTTTCTCGCCTTTCTCAAGGTGAAAAGAACGAATTTTCCCTCCATTTACCTGTCAACAGCGGCTGCACGACGCTGTTGTGATAGTGGCGGTTCCAACTGTTGCGGCCAGCCGCGAACGCACTGTCCGTGGACAGCTCGCGGTTCAACGACGACATCTCACTACCTTTTTCTCGGTTGTCTGCTTAGCAGCACGAATTCTCGTATCGCACGCGTATGGGCGAGGGAACAGTTGATTAGGTCGATTTTCTACTGTTCCGGCCCGTCTCACTCGCAGGGCGCCGAATTCTACCTTCCCTCGGGATCCGTCTACACGTCACTAGTGATCTATTTAAGCGCGACGCGAATAAAACGCACAATACACAACAATGTTTCGATCGGCGGTTAGTTTTTTTTACGCCCGATAGCGCGCGAACGTTCGAAACGAAAGACGGATGGGTCGCGTTTTGGTGTGCGTGATCTTGAGAGGGTATTCAGTACACACAACACCGAAAAAAAAGTGTCACTTCGCCCGACGAGGGTTCGTAAATCGAAATCGCAAGATTACGCTCCCTCAGGTGCTGTATGATAAACGGACAAATTCACACTTTACGGTTGTGGAGCCAGCTGGAACGTAAACAGTACAACACGGGATTAAAAGAACGACCGCCAAACGGAGCGCGACTAGAACAACAGAACGAGCGTGCTGGTTGTGTGCGGAATGGAGATTGACTTTGACGCACGGAACAGCCGGACCCAATCCACAATTCGAGGCATCGCATTGATAGACCGACGTGTCTTCTCTCTCTCACTTATGCTTTTTACCTTCACTACGCTCTCTGACTGTTTCAGGGCTTTCATGTCGGATCGCTCAGAGATATGAACGGCAAGGTCTCGTCCTGTTTTTATAACATTTCTCACAGGGGGATTACACATGCAGTACTAATGTGGCACACTATGGTTTGAGGGCTATACTAGATTTCCTATAAAATATCCCTCGAAGTAAAATAACTTGGTGCCCTTTTAGCGTCCAAATTCATCCTGTTAAAACGATTTTGTGCCAATTCTAAGGATCGTATCTTGATTTAATGTCCTTGCATTATTCTGTCAGCTATAAGTATGACACATGTAGGTGCGCTCTAACTTACTCTAAAAGAGAGAGGGATGTTTACCAACAATACGCTGTTCGACTGTTCTAACACTGTTTTGACAACAATCAGCTTATAGCAATGAAGGAAAATTAAAAGAAAGTAGGTTAGCACATGACTTACTTTTTAGAATAAGATAAATTTAATTTGAATTTTAATTTTTTGTGTTTATAGAAAAAACAAACGATCGTTTTTGGAAATACGTGTGATTCAACAGACCCATTAATTTACTATAAAATAAACACTCATTCAAGAATTTCCTAGTTTAAACTTGAACCAACGTGACTCAATAACAACCAGGCTGAAGGGAAGCGTTTTGATGGGAAGGATGCTATAAAACGCTTCATTGATACTATAATATTATGTGCTCAATTTTGAACTGTACTATTTTGTTATAATTATAACTGTGCTACAAATATTCAAAATTTCTTACTTTGCAGTGTACTTAACTGAAATACTGAATTTCAATATCTCAATTGATACTGTATTATTGCAGGTAAATGAAAAAGTGCCAACAAAATTACAAACCTCAAGTTTGAAGTAACGAAAATAATACCAGGTAACTGATGTTATTAGCATTGTCAGTTTGATATTGAAAAAATCTTTTATGCATGTTGTATTGCATTACAAAACACAAGTTTTCAACGGTGATAAAGAAATGATCTTCTGCGCCCGTCCCGTCAGGTGCATTTCCAAGCACTGCAGACTGCATCTACTGCAGTCTTCGACACTAGCTTATATGCAAATTTTACCTAATTTGATTTCATTGCAAATGGCCACTAAATCAACTTACGGGCACGGTGCGTCACTGCGCCGATGCACCGAGCGACGCACCCCAATGGTCGAATATTAATGAATTTTTAATAAGTTAATTTTTGCTTCCGATCCACAACGGCCGCACCCGTTAGCGCGCGAAGCTGCCAACAACCATTGAGAAAGCAATGCCGTCCGTGTGACAGTGAAGATAGGCAACGTGGTTGCCGATGACGGAATCATCCGCCGCGGCTGTACTGTCCAGAGAGGGCCATAAATTAAAAATTAAATTACATTTTAATAAAAAATAAATTTACAAAATTCACAGCCTACTCATGGAAGGCATCGGGAAACGGAAAGGAGGTAATCGAACGAGCCAAAAGTGTTTACTGGCATGGTCCTGGAGGCGCTGACGGGAGCGGAAAATGCCAAGAGTAAACGTGATTGATCGTTTGCGTAACTCGGTACGCTGGTTTCGGAAACGTTTTTTTTCCCTTTGATGAAAAACCTATCTTTTTTCAAAAGCTACTTCTAATGAGAATTATTTGCAGCTATAATTTTAAACTAAAATACTTATGTAGGCCATATATACTTATGTTATATACTTATGTTATATATTGTAAAACTTCTTCAAGTAGTAATACGTTTATCCCTATAGTTATTAATCAATGATTAACTTAACTTCCAGAAACTATAATTTTAATGAAACATAATCCTACTTTGTTCCAACTCCTCTCCCAACTCTGACGATCCATATCATTATCAATTAAGGAATGATAATCAAAACTAATGTGAAAATAACTGATTTTGGCAACGGATTAGAATTCTCATATTTGCCCAACAAGCACTCGATCGACATGATTAGATCAATCGGCAACGGGGTGTCTAATATTAATTCGATAGCCCTTCATCGGTCGGTTATTCGATCACTGGAAGCCGGTATAATTAAATTGACCGGGAATAAAAACACGTGGCCACGGTTTTACATCCTTCAACCGGTGCGCGACCGACCGAAACTTTGCGCCACTGTCGAAGGAACGCGTCCAGTCCAATTGCGCGGTATCGGATAGCTTGTTATTATCCTAACTGTAACTAATGGCAAATGTCCCGACCAGTTCAGTCAGTTTCTTCGCGTCGCAGCGAGCAAATAAATTGTAATTTACGCGACGCATTTCGGCACTTGTTCGGTTCTGTGATCGCGATCAGGTGTTGTGGCAGCAGGTCGGTTGTGCTGATCGTCGATCAATTGGAGGCGTTTGTAATAGACTCAACATTTGGGGATCTTGTGCATTCCAAGCACGATGGACAGGGTACAATTTTACATTCGAAGGAAATAATTTCCTGTTTTTATACTATGTTAGAAATTTACTTTTCAATCATCAATGAGCCCACATTTAGCCAACACCTTAAGTCCAATACGCGGACTTATAATAAAATATCGATTAAGTAACACCATTTTTTACCAGCTTGATGATCAGCCCATATGGTCTTGGTTTAAGTACCTACAAGAGCCTGTTCGGAACACAACGAAGAAGTGTGGATAAGATTATCGTTCCTTCCCGAACGCCGCACAATAGGGGCGTGGAGCATTTAACTAAAGGGCATGCAATTTACCACTGAATTCAACGCGTTTGCGCCTGTTTTGCACGGAACTTTGATAGTTCCCCAAGCTGCACGCGCCGGCTGTTTTCGAAATTATTTGGCCGGCCGATATAGTTACCTAATAATGTGCTTGCAGCACTCGTCGTGAGTATTACTGGACATCTGGTTTCGATTCCGTTACATCGCGCGTGCTTCCGCAGAGCTTGACTTTGGAGAGAGAACCGAGCATGATGTAACACCAATCGGTGGAAATTCACACTTTACCAGCTCGCAAAGGCAGAACTCTACAATGGAGCTTTGAAAAACGGTCAATCACTAAATTCATCACTAGACAAGTTTTGCGTTGTCGTCATTGGCGAAAGGAACATGATGCGAAGCTAGAACACGAGGTTTTCTTCATCGAAATCAACCGTAACCTCACTTTTCTTACTTACAACTGGAATAGGTATTAGAGCACTACTCTATTCTCAATTCTGTGGAGCCCGGTACCACATGCTAGCCATCAAAACAACGAGGAAAACGGAAGTTAAACCAACATGATATAACTGAACACTGTAGGGCTTTTATTAGAATATTACATATAGAGTTGTGCTACACTAGCGCTGGACACGACACTTCACAGAACAATGAGTTAATCAATCGTTGTGTAGCGCAATTGAATTCACTCGAAAGTATCAAATGTCATACGACGTTTACAGCGCGTGGTTCAAAGACTGCAAGGATGGAAATTCGAAGCAGCAAATGTGGCGTCCTGCACTGTGCAGGATGACTAATTGCGTAATATTAGCTGGCACATCAAAAATCACTTATCGCATCAGAATCCCTTAGGGCGCTATGGGCGCTTAGGGAATGTTCGTGTAAGGGCCAAAAATCAATCATTATCATTACGATGCGCGCTCTTCAAGAACCTTATTGGCTTTGGGGCATAAAGCGACAAACTGTCGCCTTTATTTTTTCTTTGCTTCGACGTTGGTTTTCGTCCCTATTGCATGCTGCGCTCGCGATCAAGGGTATGCAAATTGGGCCTACGGGCTTCCTACGGGTTGTTATTTCGGTGCAATGTTTCTCATCCCTGCTCGCCAGCATAATGTGTCGCAAGGGATGGTTGTTCTTTGTTATCGTCGATCAAACCGACAAGTTGTTCGATCGGTCACAAGAGAGTGTGAAACAGGCACATCTTTTATAAGCGAGCCATTTATTACGTGCTAACTTGTGGACGATCGTCTCAAGGGACGACTTTTCTCCTCTTCAATTAATCGATGCGGAGTGGTAAATGTCTCTCCGTAGTGAATTAATTTTGCCGGGAAATTCCAACCCGTAAGCGCTCACTTATTTCCTCGCGAATGAAGTTCGATTACGTGCTTGCGTCCCTTAACCAATAACGAAAAAAAGAGACCGGATAAATTAAGCTGCGTCGCGATCGTTCACGTCCGACAACGCACACTAGCATCGGAAATAATTTAAGATTATTTAATTTGCTTACTTTGTGGCCCGACGCCACAGAATACCCGAGGGTTCCGATGCGCGGCCAATTCGAGCATAAAATCATATTTAAACCACCCTCTGCCCGCTCGGGGCAACAATCGAATGCTGAAACATGCATTCGCAATCGAGACCCCGGGTCTGGCGGGCAACGGTGAGCTGAACAAAAAATACAAGCAAACAAAAATGAAAAAAGATGGCCAAATCGTAACCCGCAGCTAACGAGAGCCAGGTTAGCTCCCTGTCGTTGCGGTGCAGCGCCCATCACCACCGGCAGAGGCATCCCCGCGCCCTTTTACTACCGACAATTGCCCCGTTGACGATCCATAACGATAACATATTGAGCATGAATAAATTTGAAAAACAAACAAAAATCATTCGCGGTTGGCTGATTATTTACTGGCCCCTCTACAGCACCCCACGAACCACCCAACCCCTGGGGGTGGGCTGCACCCGCGCTTCTGCGATCGTGTCCTTTCGCGGCGATCGAGGCGTCGTAAAATCGCAGCCACTCCGGGCTGCCGTTGAGGATCGTCTGGAGCGTGGTGCGAGGATGCCAGTACCGGGGTGACGGGCAGGCGTCTGGATGCATGCATTTTTCCCTCCTTCTTCTTCTCATTCTTCCATGTGAAGGGCTCGGGATGCACCAGCCGCCTTACGGGATGCTGCCGGCGCAAGCGATGAACCGCACGATCGTTCGCAAAACGGCCAACGGCGAGCCGGCTTGCGGACGCGCGCAGTGTGTGAATAATAAATGATCGTAAAAGTGAAATATGCGTTATTGCAAATTGGATTTTCTGTTCCTCTTTGTAAACAAATTAATGAATATTTTTTTTATTGATTATATTTTGCATATTTTCGTCCGCCAGACCAATTTCCAACCGTCCGGGGCGGTGCCTTATGGTGGCGTGTGGGGGGCTCTGCAAGGGGTTGGTAAAAGAGGGGGAAGGCATGAGGGAACGGGCCGCGTAATAGCACTCCCGGAACGAACGTGAATTAGTGCCGGAACGAACGCACGATGGCGGATTGAGGCGATATTTCGGTGCGCCACGGAAATCCACGCAATTTGGCCGTAACTCGGGTTGGCCCTTTATTGATGCAAGAGCCGATCGGAAATAAATAAGCGCGCATTGTAGATTCATTTGCCCTAGCACGGGAGCGTCGAAGTGAGGGAAGTCAAGAGACAGCGGTACAGCAACGAACATGGCGGCAAGTTTGGATATGCAGGCGCCTCCATCGTTCACAGTTCATGTGGCTTCGAGAAGAATGAGCTTCGAATTATGCAAAAATTTTCGAATAGAACTATTTGTTTATTATTTGTTTAAACCACGGGACAAATAAAATTTCGACTAGCAAGCAGCTATTTATAGAATTAATATCAATGATGCTATGTTTTGTTAGAGTACTATATTTGTTGGTATGTAAACATTTTAGTTGAAGCAAGTTTTGTATTTACCGTTCTGATTTTTCCCAATTCAAAACTATTTTAAGAATATTTGGAAAGCCATTGACATGATATTGATGTTGTTGAAATGTACCGGAATATAATTTGCAATATATTGCTACTCAATAAGCAATATTTTTAAAACAAAATTTTAACTATTCCTCCATCATGGACTTATTTCGAAACACACGATCTCCTGCTCCTGGCTGGAAACTAATATCCGTTCAATTTGTAAGTCGACAACATCCCACAAAAAACAACATTTCACAGTCTCTTCTGCTTCGGAGCGATCAGTGGCTGTGTTGCAAAAGAAAAACAAAAAATGAAACGCAATTTCACTCTCAATCAATCATTCGTCATCAGCCGTGGCGAGTTTTGGGACGTGTTTTATTATTTTTTCCAGCACCCCAATTGGCATGTGCACTTTTTTTCTTCTCTTCTTCCCCACATTAATGCCCTTCCCGAGAGTCGTTTTTCGTTGCAGTTGGAATGGGCTGACAGCAAGAACACTTATACACCGAAGCGGATTCCGCTGCAATTGCACGTTTCGTCATGCTTCAAGGTGCACCATTGCAAGCGATCACCAACACCGAACACCACCACCATCGCGATCGCCACCGTGCAGGCATAGCTGAGCTGATGAATATTGCTATTTCATTCCGCGCTGCGGTAGGCAATTTAGAATGTAATAAATTGAAGTTCATTTATAACCGCGTCCGATAAATGCCATTCCGTGCCGGGCACCCTTAACCGTCACTTCCCATCTCCTGCGGTCATCCTCCCAGGAAAGGACGGGACGAAATTCGTCAAACATTGCGCACATATCCGTCCGCCGGCCGAGACTTCCTTATCTCGAGCTCCTCAGGAGAGGAACCGACCCCGAGGAGAGCCGACCCGAGGACACCCGATAGCCCGAAAGGGGGATTAGCCGGGCCCGGGTCCTGCATCCTTCTCGCGAGCCTTCAATCATTATCGGCTGCTAAATTCAATTTGTTAGCATTGCAGTTGATGGCTCGTTCGAGCGCGTCGCGAACCGCCGGGCCAACATGGGCGGTACCGGTAGGGTCTGGTGGTTCGCGATCGCAGGAATGCCCATATTTCTTGGGCCAGCCGGAGCCGTTTAGCTTGATTGCCGGTAATGGATTTCTGCGGCCGTTCTGCCCGTCGTGGACAGTGTGGATCGTGAAATTAAGCGAACGAAATAAAACACACGGCTTCGCGGTGGGAGGTTGCGGCCTGGTGGCGGGCAGTAGTGAAGGGTGCTGTGCATGAAGGGTTGTGCACGAGGAAGCTGACGCATTGACGATGGCCTCGCGTTCGCCCAACTTTACGAGCGTTGCATCGGTAAATTTCCATACTAAATTAAGCGTGTTTTCTTTGTGCCGAATGCATATTTCCTCCCGTGGTACGTTCGATGGGGTCGTTGTCATATTTTCACCCTTTTTTTCTGCCCTTCTCTCTCCCTCGCCGAGAGACAACAGCCAAGGAAAAGTGTACCTTTTTACGATTTTCAGTAATGGACGTTTAACGACGATCCAAGTGGCCCGGCGCTGTTTCGGGCCTGGCCGTGGCCATTTAACGATCGCGTGGAACGACCCGGGGAAATATGCACGCGTTAATTACCGAAGCAACCGTCGGCGGCCAGCAGGCGAGGGTTGCTACGATCGGGATGACGCTGCAGGCGCTGTGAAAAAAGGGCCCGGCGTGTATTGAGCGCAGTTTCCTAGGATACTAATTTATTCCTTCGAGTGACAGGTGAGCTATCGCCATTTTAGAAACCGATAAATTATGCATGCTGCATACACAATCTCGCTGCCTCGTGGGTGTAGGAAGATGGATATGGTCGTGTTTGATGCAATCCTAGCGTAACATTCCCAATCACAATGTGGGTCAATGATGATCCGCGTGTCGGAAATTGAAAATATGTAGCAAATTCGTTTAGCTTACCGGTGTTAATTTAATACGACGTGATTCGCATTCTTCTAAAGCGCTTCGTAATTGTTATCTCGCAGGCTTGTGTCGCAAATTAACAACGATCGTGCCTTTCGGCTGGCTTATGAATTAATTCGTTGTTCGTTCGTTCACCCACAACCACAGCCTCCAACCGGAAACGAAGCCGTTGAGCCATAAATCTTGCCCCTCCTAACGATGGGCTCGGTCCTAACAAGGTGGCCCCCGATGTTTGTTTTTGCCCGGATACAGCCCGGATCGATAAAATTTACATCTTCTGAAACGATCCTGCTGCCCACCGGTCCGGCGACGGTTCAGCGACGGTCCTCGAATGAGAGGAGGGCATCGGTCGCCCGCGAAGCCGTAAATCTAAGCAATTGTGATCGAAAAAGCCATCCATCCGAGTGCCGGATCCATGCGGCAGCGAACACGCTTTGGGAAGCAGTGCCCCGTATACTCCCGCATGGCCGAAAAACCAAACCACGGGCAACCCGCTGTGATAAGTGCGTGTCATCCTCCCTCTCGGCACAGATCGGCAGCAGTGGTTGGTATTTTCGAACAGGCCACCAACACGGTTTCGGTGTCGTACTCCTCAACGCCATCGCCGATCGCCCTTCGCCGTCTGAGTCACTTCGGTGCCACGGTGAACACGGCGACTTACGGTAACACCGCCAGATGACATTCCACACCTCATTTAACACCCAACTAGAGTCTATTAAAAGTCATCGGTAAGACGATTTAGTATTATTGATGGCCTTCTGCGATCACGAAACCAGGGGGGGGGGGGGGAGTCACGGTGCGCCCACCAGAACGCGCCCAGGAACTCGATCATAATCTGCGCCGGGTTCGTCGCTTGCTCGAGCATCGATGTCTTTCTAGCGCGAAGCTCGCCGTTCAGGGCCTGTTGGTTGTATAATTTGGTACGAAAAAAAACCCAAATCGTAGGATAATCCCCGCGCTTTCTCTCCCTCTCTCTCTCGCCCTTGTCTGTTCTCCAGCCCCCCTGAGGATCGTGCGATGTCGCTATCGTGCCACGACGGACATCATTTGGAATGGAAAATGTCTCCTTATTCCTATTTCACGAATAACGAACCCGCGCGCTCTCTCTCTTTCGCCGACGTGTTTTTTAGCCTTCTTCGGAGGAATAAATCCTGCCCAACGATCACCCTGACCATCGAAAGGGTACCGACGGGGGGGAAGAAGGATTCACTCTCGATTAATATGCCTTTGTGTGATCGGTGCCGAGAGCGGAACCTCGGATCGGCTTGGTGTTTCTAAATGTGCCTTTAGAAAACCCCACGCTATGATTGAATTAAATACTGCTGTTGACGAATAAAATGCGTGCCGGGAGGATCGGTTCGGCTCTCGGTTCCTAGAGCCGGACCCTCTCTTTCCTGATCCTCTTTCGTACCACCCCACCGGATCGTCCTAACGACTCCATCTCGGCGTCATTATTCGAATAATATTTTTTGTGTCTATCTAATTTCCTAAAATACCATAAATTATATTTTTATTATTTAATTTTATGTTCCGTTTCATAAAAAGTAAATAAATTTTTATTTTATTAGCTCTCACGGCTGCGAATGGGCCGCCCGGACCGGCCGACGACGGCCGCGCGGACTCAACCGGCACCTTCCACCGGCCTTCCACCGAGCCGAACCGGACCCCGGGAGTGGGACCAGATTTGGAGGTTCCGTTTTTGGAGCCACCCGGAGCCCCCGGGGGCCAGATGCCCAGCGTGCGGGTCTAGGCCCACGGTCGCTTCGCCCGCCTTTGAACCTTTCTACGGAGCGCGCGCGCGGCAAGGGGTCCACCATTTAATCGCGCAATCTAATTTGATCCGGAGAAACGGTGCGGCTTTATTATAGTTTCCCGAGCGCGCCGCGTCCGTTTGTCCGTCCCGGTTTGGCCTTCGGTATTCGCTATGATCCTTGCGGTTCGGTTCGCTCCGGACGCGCCCGTTCCTCATCAACGCGCGAGGTTGCGTTTGTCAAAACACGTGAAAACAAATGTACGCCACGGTCCTGGGCCCGGGCGTCCCGAGCTGTGTGGCGTTTTATTAAAACATAAATTTTCATTAGATTGTTTCTAAGCGAAAGGTGAAAAATGGTTAATATGAAATTAGTGAGCATTGTTAATTTTAATGTTTTTTGTTCGTTGTTCTTCTGTTCTTTGCGCTTCTTCGTCAACCGGCCGGACGGATGGGCTGGGGATGCGATGCTGATTGCGACGGCCAAATGGCAATAAAATTAAATTATACCCAAGTGAAGGTGCATTATAAATAAGTTGCTAATTTCTATCATCCGATAAACGTTTTTTTTTGCCTCTCACAGCTGACGCTATCGACGAAGTGGGGATAAGTTGTAGCTAATTGTTTACTTATGTTTGAAGCAAGGCACGAATACACCTTACTCGAAAACTCTCGAAACCCACAAACCATGCATCCATCGAACCATCCATCAATTGATCCGAGAAGGGGAAAAAAATTAACCATCTCTACGCTCTAATTGCTCAAATTTATTATTTCAACAAATATTTAGAGCCACCGATGATGGATGATGGTCCAACGTGAGCCGAATCAACCGATCGCGAGCGCCAGCGTACGATCGTCTGCAAGAGCAACGAAAATTAGACAACGATTAATGCTCCGGAGATGGTTTGGCGTGGATTGTTTTTTGACCGCTGGCCAAGCCATGCTAAACACCAACCAAACGCCGGGCGTCGCGTCGTGTTGGGCGGCGAGATTGGTGTGAACAGTTCTGGTGGTCCACATGCCGATCGAGGATCGAGATGCGCGGATGTAGTTCAATTCATTAGCGATGATTATAGGGACTGTCGTGGGGACGTGAGGATCATTAATTACGGACCGCGTTCGGGCTCGTTCGCTTATTATCCCGTCTTCCTGGAGCTGGAATCCTGCGCCTAGTTCACCCCGCTGTGAATTAGTAATGAAAAGCTTTCAGCTACAATTCTCAACTAAACGTTGGCGTCGGAGAAGCGTTCGAAGCTTTTGCATTTTTGGGCGTACTGTTGGGTCGATTGGAACGGGTTTTAATTCGATCGGTTCGATTCATGTGCAAAAATCGAACTAATCTGCATCGCTTGTGCATCGGCGTGGGCACCGACGTATCTGACCCGCCAAGGAATCCTTGCTGGCACCGTCAAAGACGCGCCCGAGATGGACCAGCGACGTTGGGGATTTAATAATTTTAATGAAATTAAATACACCGCCTGCCGCGGATCGGTTTTGGCCGCTCGCAGGTCCACGCGGTTCGAAAACCGATAATAACTCCGTGCGGGCCACATATGAGGAAATTTATTGTCCTCCGCAGTAACGACTTTGTAGCTGGCATTTCGTCGTTTGACGAGCTGCTAGATCGCTGCCCTGGATCGTGAGCCCGCATTGGAGGGGCCCGCATACGCGCTCGTAAAAAAAACGGTCCCGCAACGTTTTTATTCGTGGCCGGTTCTAAATCTTTCCCGCTTTAATCATATTTCCATATTTTCCACTCGATCGAACCGAGCGGTTTTAATGCGTGCTTTTATGAAGCATTAAAAGGCAAAGCAAATCCTTCTGCGCTGGGGTCTTTTGGGTTGCGCGGTGATTTAAGGAGGAAATAAAAACGAGAGCTGTTTACTCTCTTTATTCCTGCCTTATTGTTGCCTTTTTGGTGTGAGCGTGTGTGTGAGTGTGTTCGGTTTGAGGTTGCTGGTGCGTGAGAGCGAATCCGCGTGAAAAGGGATCGAACCCCTCCAAGGACGGGGTGCGCTGATGTTCACGAATCACATCGTTCGCTGGCCGGACTTTCCGAAAGCTTGATGGGGTTCTTCCCCCACGCACACACACACACCCTCATTCCGAGCAGCATCCTCTTCGACGCCACGGGAACGACGGAGAGAAATTTAAACAAAATTAAATGTATTTTTCTTAATATGCTTGCCATAAACCCGTATTTAAGAGTGTGATTTACGGCAACGCTCAGCAGGAACACTTCCGTCGTGCGCTGGTGCTGATTTGGCTGGGGATAGGTTCCTTCTGGGAGCTCGCTGGTCTGTTGGCATGACGCAAACGCGAACCGTGGTTTGAGGGGGATTTTGCGTGGATGAGATCCTTTCCTTTCTCAAGCATTTTGAGCGAATGAAGCCGAGCTCAAGCAGCTTGAGCCAAGGACAATTCACGTGTTATATTTACTCACGAAGCACAGGGAAATCAATTCCGGAGCGTTTAACAAACAACTCACGTGCAAATTCCTTCTCATTCTCGTCCCAAAAGTTAGCCCTAAACCTATCCGCAGGCCAATATAGCGTCAAATAAATGAGACCACAAATAAACCGGGACCAGCGAGGTTTTAAACTCCGTCCGTCGTCGTCGTCGGCGTTATGGCGCCTCAATAATCATTTATTATTGTAAACGCTGTTAGCTGTCAGAATCATAATAAGAAAAATCCAATTATGTTTGCTTTTGTTGCGCTGCGTTTGGCCCACACGATCCGGTGGGTTGGAGCGGTGGAGAAAAAGGCTAATTGAATTTGCAGTTTCCCTGTCGTGAACGTGCGCGAATTCCGAACGAATTCCAAGCCCCTGTGGAATGCAAATTGTGAATGGTCCATCAAGTTGAGCGTTATCAAATCGTATCCCGGTCGTGTTTCGAAGCCTCCTGCACGGCGTTTATACACAATTTGAAGCGTTTATAAAACAACAATCGCAACCGCATGCCGTTAAACATGCTCCCCGAATGTGTGGTTTCCATGGCGATGGCGAAAGATAAAACTCGCGAGGAAAACGCTTGCCACCATCGTGCAGCAGGCCGTGAGGGCTGCTCCTAACGAAGCATGCTGGAACATTTGTTTATAATTAATTTTTTGACAGCTTCCCAAAGCTCCACGACCAGCCGGGGGTTCGGTGGCGAGAAAGAGGAAAAATTCTCCCGCCATCCCGCAGTGGGGTGTGCTTGTTATGTTGCTTGTTACGGCGGCCAACACGAGCTACTCCCGCCGCTTGAAGCTCGTTGAAAGTTCGGCGCAGCTTCCGCTGGCTTCTGCTACGCCTGGGCAGTAAATTAAAAAAAAACAAAAAAGAACAACCCCCCAAGAAACGCCCTTTTCGTGCTCTTTTCGCTCTCGCTCACTTTTTATCCACGTCTTTCACCTTGTTTTACGAGAAAACCCGAAGCATGAGTGAGCGTGAATCGTGAGCTAGATGTCGACGGATTTTAATTGATTTTAATGGTAATTGTCTGAACCCCTCCACGGTGAAACTTGGGGGTCCTTCGCAGCCGTCCAGCCTCCCATACAGCGGTTCGTGTTAGCCTTTATTGCATCTCATGATCCTCGACAGTGGGTGCCAAGAAGGGGTTGTGTGTGTTTATGATTTATGAATCGAAAATGATGCCATCGCTTTTCGCCGTCGTTTCACGCGCAATGACACAATGTTGCGTGAGTTTTCAGCTCTAGTTTAGCGTGCCAGGCTCGCCGGGCTGCTCAAAACGGTAGAGATGACTCCACGCAGCTTCACGACAGCTTCTTCCGTCGGCCGTGATTGAGTAGGGTCACTGGGTGCGTTCGAAACCCTTGGCACCGGGGCGGGCAGCATTAATTATGACGGTGGAAAATAGCGATCTCGCGTTATTGTTTCTGAAAAGTCACCCACCCACCCGTACGGGTGGTAGGAAAAGCTCCCATCGGAGGGGCGTAAGTACAGAGAGCGAGTAAGAGAAGGAGAGCAACAAAATTCAATTACGGCTAACCTTTTGAACCGATCGTTTTCGGCGTCCGGGTTTGCCGGGCTGCGGGAAAAAGCTCACCTGAACGGAATTTTAACGATACGGTGTAATATATCTTTTTAATTGAATGACGTCCCCGTTCTTGGCATGGAGAGCATGGCAGCAGCCCTTCGGCAAAGGGAAGGTTCGTTTATTACTTCAACGGCGAAATAATACGCCCGGCTCACGAATATGTCAGCACCTCATCCGTGCGCTCAAACTTGACACGCACGCGGTACGTAGAAATTCAATTAAAAATGCTGCCCCTCACGGAACGCACCGAGGAGCCGTTTTGCTTGTTTAATTTACTGTTAATGGTCAGCATTAATCAACACACGGTTGGAGATTGTTTATTGTGCTCGGTCGACTCCTCGGAGCCCGCTATAAAGCTCTTTTTCCTTGCCCAGTTGCAAGTGATCGTACTCTTGATTCGAAGGTGCTGATGATCTTCATCGTACAGTTAAACCCAAGCAGGCAAATTGGTGCACATATTCGTATATTAATTACCGGCAGCTCGAACGTTACATTCAATTTCCCTTACACGCGGACGCGTCCTTAATTCGAGTGAAATGTTTGATTTATTTATCCTTCCGGCCGTCATCAGCTACAAATTGCAATTGCACAAATTTTTCAACACACGGTGTCCGTTCGTTAAATAGTTTATTTCTTTTCAGCAATCAAAAAACAACTTACAAGGATAATGGGTCAACCGAAGTACGCACGCGCCTGGTGGCGATTAATGCAAGCTATTTACAAATTCAAATAATAATCGCTTCGCGCTCGAAAGTGGCTAAGTTAAAAGCTATACGCTAACCCTACACTGGTACGCTTGTTGTGCGTTCTATGCTGCATCCTGCGAGCGCCTACAGTGGCCTTCGTGATCGTTCTTAGTTGGTTTCTTTTTTTTTGTTCTTCATATATACACTCGGACTGTTAGTGGGTGAGACAATCTGCTACATAGTTTATTCCTCTAAGTTGCCGCCTAACGCCTAAAGCTCGCTTTAAGTGGTTCGTTTTCGTCTGAAGTACCATAGCGCCAGAGTTGCTGCATCGTGCCGACGATCGCATCCTAATAAATAACATCCACCCTTCGCGACCTTGAGTCCTTGATCGTTCGGTTCATCTTTCGCACGCAAACGCCCTGCCACCCTGGTCCGGTTTCGTTTCGGTTCATTAGCAAACGGTGCCGCTTTCCAACGGTAGCGCCGGCAAGGACGACATACACAGCGCCTGGGGCCGATCGAAAATGGCTGCCCGGAATCGGTTTCGAAATCAAAGCCTTCCGCCCATCAAAATGATGCATATTTTCTTCTTCTTTTTGGTATCAAAAATATCCCCTTTCGTTTACAGGGCCACCGATCGTTCCCGGGAGTTCCTTTCCGGCCGTTCGAAGGACGCACGTCAATGCGGAAAACCAGAAGCTTTATTTCCCGCGGGCACAACGGGCCCTTTGTGTTGCGTATTACATTACATTTTTTGCCTTTCTCGGGCTCTCTCTCTCTCTCGCGCGCGCGCTCGCATTAGCAGGAACAAAGCCGAACCCAGCATCGCATGGTGATAATGGTTATAATCATGGTGCCGCGAGCTCCCCGGGCAGTTCCCCGGGAATAATGATGATTTCGCCGCGACATAAGCGATTTCGATCGAGGTGACGGTGAGTCCCATTTGCGGGATTTCATTCATTCGGCAGCCGATGCCTTGGAGATGCCGTGCCAGGGCGACGTTTCATTGAGGCCGGCTTGTTTTTGTGTAATTTGCGGCAATTTAAAGCTGAACCGACGGGGTCCTGGCCCTTTTCCGCTGGCTCGGGCACTTTGTCACGCTAGCGCTACCGGTGGCACGCAGGCGGTTCGACGGGTCTGGGCGGTTGTTGTAATTACGACGGCGTATCCTACGAGAAAGCTGGCTTCCGAATTTCGAAGAATGAACGCTCGTCGAACGGGCGCAAGCAAGGACTTGGATTTTGGACGCTGTCTAACTCGTGGCCACAGTCACGGCTGCTGGAATGCGTCCGCGTGCTGACACTAGATGCGTCCTTAGCTCAGGATATCCCCGTGGCCGTTCTGACGCAGCATTTCAAGGCGCAGCTCGTGCTCACGTGCCTTCAACCGCAGTGCGGCGATGGAGGAGCTACGCCGATCGGCCTGCGGGGGTGACACGGATCCGGGTGGATGCTGGGATGTTGGGGGTGGCAGGGCGGCCTGAGGAACCGGCATCACTGGTGACAGTGCAGTCGGTGAGATGGGTGGTGACGTTGGTGAGGGTGGCACAGGACCACCACCACCGGGTGGCAATCCTCCAGCCGAATGGGGCAACTGTGGGGGTGGTGGTGGTGGTGGTGCCAGGTAGTCCACCATGGGGCCCGAGGGTGGGGGCTTCGAGGGCAGACCGGGTGGGGCACGTTGGGCCGCCGAAATGTTCGCCAGCAGCGTCTGGAAGGAAGCGGTCGGGGCGTAGAGGGGTCCCACCCCCGGGGGAAGCAGCGGTGGGGGTGGCGCTCTGCAAAATTCGTCAACGAAGGAAGAGAACGGTGAGACGCTACATTCGATCCGATCGAGAAAGAAACAGAGAGCGAGAGAGGGAGAGAGAGAGAGAAAGAGAGAGAAAATAAAATCTGTCAGCAAGGATGGTGCGGGCGTGGCGGGTGGTCAGGTGGGATGAAGGACGCAGGGATGCTTACCGGTGGAACTGGTTGAAGTAGGCCGAAGGGAGCACGTGGCCGGCTCCAAGCGAAGGATAACGAAAAGCGGCCAGACTGGCCGCATCGAAGGGCTTGCGCAGGTTAAATCCAAGATGGCTGAATGGGTTCGGTGGCAACGGCGGTGCGACGACGGTCGCCGAAGGGACCTGAGCGGCACTGGCAAGGTACGGATTGTACGGGTGTCCCTGCGGGCCGACCTTCTCCTGTTTGCGCCACTTCGCTCGCCGGTTCTGGAACCAAACCTGAGAAAGCACGAAAGAACAATGAAAACAATGGAAAAAGAGAAGCAAACAAAAAAAAAACAAGCACGGAAGCACGGTTAGCGAAAGCTGTTGCGGCCGGCGAAATTGAATTACGGAAAATTACTGCCCTTTCCCTTCGCAAAACCGTTGGCCAACGTGCAGGACGAGAGCTTGCCTCCAAGAACGCACGCAATTTTTGAGTAGGAAATCGTGCGCAACAACCAAACGACGACCAACGATGGAGACGCGACGTTTCGGCCCAGGACGAGCCATTAGACGAGGCATTATCAACCCCGCGGACGGCGGACTCGCCAAAGCGTGCCGATAATTTAATAAAAACTTCGCCAATCCCACCGGGCACGCGGGATGTCCCGCCGATGGAAGGAGTGGAGGGACAGTCCGACGCGAAACGTGCCCCAACCGTGTACTGTTCAATTGCTTTAATGTCGTTCCGGGAATCGAACACACCGGAGGGCTCGTAATTTTCCGTTTCGGGGGTCGATTGCAATGATCATATGCTTCGCGTTCTGCTGCACGCGATGATTATTTGATGATGGATTCGGACGCAGCGTGGCTCGATCCCCAAGCGCACGATGGTTCGATGTCCTTGAGACGGGGGTGGTCGAATGGCACCGAAATGGTCCCAATATGGCTCCGTTTTGGAAACGGGCAACAGGAAAGAGCAAATAATAGCTTCGGTTGCCTGTGGGATAATATATATGTATTGGCGAAGGCGAACTGTAAGGCACGCCGTGTCCTTTTCGGGGCTCAAATCACGAGTCCGTGAATTAGAGGCGTTTCATAATGAACGCTTAGGGGGAGTTTGCAGTTTTGCGTTAGTGTTTGTAAACAAGATGGCGTAGCCATTTCGAAACTAAATCCATGCTTAAATTGTGCATTCATCTGAGACTAATTTCATTGCCCTCAATCGCGAATCAGCCTACTAAGACGTGATCTGAGCTTTGACTGCTCGAAAAACCCTACGCCAAGCGAAGAAAGTTAAGTGCTTCAACCACCTTAAAAGGGCGTTTTTCCTAACCTCAATTGCAACCATTCTATTAAAGTTATCTGACAACCAGCGCCTCCCAGCGTTTTCCTAGTTCCATTTTCCAGCCCAGACCTCAAGCACCGCAGATTGGTCTTCCGACTCCTAACGAGTGATTCAATTAACGTAGGCCCTCAGGAAACCGCCCCGTTGCTGCCGTTGGGGACTCCAACATGCAGTTGAATCGTGCTGAAACCCACACGAGATGCATCTCTTCGGAAGAGAGAACTCTCCGCCATGGGAGTGGTTTTATCGGGTTAATTAAATCTAAAATCTGTTCGAGCAAGCGAATGATTGTCGCAGCTTGAACTCAGCAGACAAAAACTCATCCCAAAAGGGCTCTATCTCCCGGAGAAGATCACCACATCAAGCTCTAACGCGGCCGCCGGAACAGGTCCACTCAAAGGGCTGCTCATCTCACGCAACTTTGTTGGGTCCTGCTTGCTTTTACGGTTCATTAAACAGCGATAAAACGCGAAGCATAAGTGTCCCCCTAGGCGATGGCGACGGCCCTGCGATGCTCGTTACCCGCGCGAAAGGACTCGCGGCGTCCGTACCGAACCGGCCCCAGAGACGTTCCATCTTGCCGGAACACCGGTAATTGACCGGTTTCCGTGGCACCGGGCCGCCTCCGGGGGCTGGCAGCTGATTGGTGCAATTAACACGCCTCGCCTCGGGAAACCGCGTCGCGAACGCGTGTCTGGATGAAAATGGATGCAAATTTTCCACCCCCCCCCACCCCCTCTTCTTCTACCTCGTCGCCGGTCAGGACGAGCGTCTCGATAAGCATCCTGCAACGAGGCAGTATCCAATTTAATCGCGTCCTGATTTATGGCCGGTAAACGCCTTAAAACCAATATTATCGTTATTGAATCCGCGAACGTGGGTGGACTCGTTGGGCAGGGGGGGATGACAGGTGGGGGTGGGAGAGCATATATATGTTCGCTTTTATGTAAACACTCCCGCAGCGGGTGGCTCCGAGTGCAGCGAGTGATGATGGCGTTGTTTTTCTCACCCAAAGCCCCGTAGCACGGCACCAACAATGGCGTCGATGAAGTTTTATGTTTATGCCGTGTCCTGATCCTTGTGCACGCGAGCGTGGGCAGCATTCAGACGGCCACAGTGGATTCGCTTTTTGCGCTGTATCGAGCAGCGATAACGAGCTGCAGTTCGCCGTTCGCCCCGTGGCGTAATTAGAAGGTGACACAAGTACACCTCCTGCTTTTGGGTAGCAGCGATCCTCTCGATCGGTGACGTGTTGAAGGGTGTGCGTGATCGCGCGAAAAACTCCCCAACAGGGTGCGAAGAAATGACGGCACTAAGCGAGCGAACAGCGTTAAACGGAGCTTTACAGATCAATTAATGGTGCGTATCGGCGCGAGCTCGCGCAGCTAGATAAGCGATCTAAATGTGTCCATTCGGTGGTGACGACGATGGCTGATTGAACCACGGTGATACCGGGAAGTTTAGGTTTGTGTGTGTTGCTCCGATCCAGGGCTGGCAATAATTTTTCGTCTCGTTGCCGCAGCCCGGTGCATTCGCGCCGATATCCGACGAAATGCCGGAGCCCAATGCAACAGGTGATTAGCGAGCTCTCGTGGCCATCGTTAGCCAGCAAGCCCTCGAGATCGAGACCTGCGCATGGTCGGGGAATGCGAATGGAGGGAAAGAGCCCACGGACTCACGAAAAAACAAAAAAAATCCACACATCCCCAGCAAGGCCGCCCTCCCGGGGTGAATTAGATTAACAAAAGCACCATGCTGCGCTCAAAACACATAATTTTTATCTCCCTTTGCCCTGGCCATCGGTCGCATTCGATTTCGGTGCCGTCGGTGCCATCGAGCCAGGCGACGAGCGGATCAATCGGCGTTTCCGTCGTGACCGGAGTAGAGAGAGACGGAAAGAGAGTGAGTAAAACAAAAAAAAATGAGAAAAAGCTCCTCATAAATACATAATCGAAACTAATTCTCGCTCTATTCTTTTCCATTGTTTATGATGCGCGGCGCATCCGCCGCCGAATGATACTTGGCATATTCTTTATATTCTCTCTCGCTCTCTCTCTCTCACTCTCTCCTACTCCTGCCCGATCCGCGGTGGATCGGTTTACACAAAGCGAAGCGTCCCGCGGGAAAACCAATTACGGGAAGGGCACCACGGACGACCAGGATCGGGCCGCCCGATTCCGACTGGCCAGGCTAAGACTTTGGTAATAATTTTAGCTACGCACGCTTACCCGTAATACCCTGGATTGATTTTAAATTATTGATCACCGTGAGCCACTAAGCGGCCTGTAAAGTCCGCCGTTTCGGGGCGCCTATTAGCGGTTTATTTGCTTTTTCCGATGGCGACGGTGAACCGGTGTCCCGGGTGCGTTGATTGCGCGCTTTCTGTTGGTTTAGTCGCCAATTTGTCATCGGCGATCATGATGCGATCGAGACTCGCGATCTTCACTGGGTGATCTTGCGATCTCTCTTTCTCCCGTTTACGTAGCTTCACGCTACAGATGAACAGTGGAATGGGGTCCAGGTAATGGTAGTTTTATCAGCTTTTCATCAAACGTCTAGCCTAATCCATCAATCACCATCAAACTCCCCATCAAATGGGGAGCGTCCATTTCGTCCCGAGTTTCGACCTCAACCAAATGCTTATCTGTCAGCGCCACTCTCGACAGAGCTCCCACAGCAACGTTAGCTCATTGAGTCGTTGCCAGACCGTTCGGTTGGTGAGCCACAAGTTCACGGGAAATAATGATATAAATTTGATTAGAACCTGCCCCATCCGGGTGGTCCGTGTGAAGGCCAACGGTGCCCAAGGGCCGTTTCTCGCCCGGGTGCGCCAGAGAAGGAGTACTACTTCGCACCCATCAGACTTTGAGGGTGATCGCGATCGTTTGGGGGTTATGTTTGTTATGTAGCTGTCTGCCCGACGTCGGCTCAGATAGGTGCATGCTGAAGGAGTTCGTTTTCAGTAACTCGTTTATGTCACTGTCCATCGCATCGTGCGTCTTACCGAGCGTCGATCGTAAGGGCCACGATCGTAGGGCATCTCACAGATGGAGCCTGTCTCCCGCTGGGAAAGCTGGGTACACAATCAAGCTCGTTGGGACCCAAGAGTTGAGGTGCCTACTGAGCGAAGAGGAGCCCATTGGATGGCGATTAATGGCGTGAGCAAACATTAAGCGTGTGTAATGGAACCATTAGCGGAGAAACCCATTCCGCACGGGTAATGAAGCTCGAGCATCCTGCACGTTCTGTCAAAACGGTTCACCCAATCTGGAGTGCCGGTGTCCGTCACGCTTGACAGGACGAAGCTATTAAGTTTCGGTACGACCTGAGGCGAGAAAACCCTGGGGATGTTTAAGCCCCCGAAGGACTCTCGAGCGAATTTCAACACGCTCGAAAACGTCCCGTTCGGATCAATCACATTCTTAACGTGTTGCAACACGAAGGCATTGCAATTTTGCATTGGAAACGCATGAGATAAACCGCACCGTGAGATAACGACGCGTTTGCGGCAGGAAACGATGCCAAAATAATGAACCGAATGTGTGCGAATTATAATTTTATTTCCTTCCCAAAAATGGATGCCAACCGACTGCGGGGCGACTTGTTATTGAGAGCTCGGAATCGACCCCGAGCGGGGGCTCATTTAAAAAATAAAAACGAAACGAACCAAACGTGAACCAATTTCAGCGGCCATCCCACTTATGTGCTCCAATCCCGTGGCGGCATTCGGTGCTCCGGGCTGGCAGCACCACGACGGCGCAACAAAAATCTTTACGTGGCCCACAAAATATCTCCGCAGACATATAATTTAGTATTATTAGATTATACCATAATTAATGAGTGATAATGTTACCACCTACGTGATTTCCGGTCGAACGTGGAGGAATTCATGGCCGGGGGTTTGTCTGACCCGACGGGTTAGTGAGGAGTAATTAGTAGGAAGCCCGGGCGTTTTGCGGGCTTCGGTTTTGGAAGTATCCGCCTTCGATCGCCCAACCGTCGTCTCCTTTCTCTCGGGGCGAGTTTCGAAAACAAAACCGCGAGAGATGAGCCGGATGGATGGAGTGGAGAAGGAAAAAAAAAGCATAAAAAAACCCCCGGCGAGCTCACGAGCCTTTTCCGTTTCGAATCGACGGGATTTTATTTGACACAGGCATGCCGACGGTGGAGCAATCCGTCGTTTAATAAACACGTCCTCAAAATGACCCGGATGATCCAATTAGGCACACAACGATGCCGCCACGAGACGGTCTGATTGATGGAGCGACTGGCTCACGCGACCGGACAGGACATTGCGCGATCGGTCAAAACAAAACTGCCCTGTCCGTTGAAGGAAGAAAAAAAAAAGCACACACTCACAGAAACGCTCGTTCCCGGTATCGAAATTCACCCTGGAACCCTGGAAGCAGCAAAGTGGCTCGTGTCACCGATAAACGTGTTTAGTGTCATCTTATCGAACATCCAAATCTTGTCGTGCGGTTCGTAGAATCTCGGCCCGCGCGTACTACGCGCGGCACTGGCGCCTTGTTGGAAGAATGGGCTGGCCGAGGATCATCGGTGTTCTGTTTTTTCTTTCCGCCTTGCTTTTGGCCATCTTTACCGGACCATTTCCTGCGCCTTGTGTTTCGTGTTCCACCTGTGGCCGCCTGCCTGTGTGTACGTCGGAGGGGCCGATTTGTTCTGGGCTGGTGGCGTGGTACCGTGTTCCGGAACTTGCTGTCTCGGTTTCGGTTTTATTGCGGCCAGATCGACGCCCATGTCAGACCGTGGGATTTTATGTCGCAAGCTTTCGACGATCGGTGGCTGTGAAGGGATGCTCGCAGGGATGAAGGAGCGTTCGAAACGCGTATTGATGATCACGTTTCCGAGCATGATTGTTGGCTTTCAAGCGTGGAGGATCGGTGACGCATCCTGGAGTGTGCATCCATTTCCTGTGCGATCGTCGGGCTGCCCTTGGCTGAAGGGCGATCGGGCTTGAATTGACTTATCTTGCAGTGGTGTGTGTCAGCGATACGTAACGCGTATTACACGCGAGATTGGGGCATTTTTTTTTTAACCGTATTGGGGTTGATGAAATCGATGAAAAAGTGAGGTTAGATCGTTCTACTAGACGGGTTTCATTTCGGGATTCCGCGAGAAGATGCCTCACATTCCAGCGCTATCTTAAACACCCTGACGCCATTCGCCGTCTGTCTGGTGGCTTTGAAGCGCCAGCCAGCACCAGTGGAAAAAGGACCGAGCAAAAAGCGCGCGTCCTATCAGTGCGCAATAAATCCGCGCAGCCACGGTGAGGCTTCCACATTTGCTGCCGCCGCCGCCACCGCCGCATGCGATACGCACCGCGGTGGGGTAATTAAATTTTCAGTTTTTGATAAATGTGCCTCCGAAATCGTGGCTCCCAGACTTGCGGATTGGTTTGGTTATTTATTTTCTCCGTTGTTTTTACGCTCCCGACCAGCGCAAGCACGCTCTTAAGCACGTTTTTAAGCCTTTCGGGGGAGGCTCCCTAACGTGGGGCCAAATTTCCATTTCGCGGTCTGACAAGTGATATGCAGTTGATATGCGCCGTCGGTAGGCGTCGATCGGGCAGGATGGGATGGCGGCAAACGGCCAGAATGAGCGGCCGCGCAGACGCAGATTATCGTTAATTAAATATGCAAATATTTGACCCTCGCGAGATTAAATTAAGAGCATCGTTTCCAGCGGTTGTGCCGGCTCGATGGAACTCGGAAAGCACGGAAAGATGAGAAAAAAAAACAGGCACAAACGCGACGATGCCGCCACGGGGTTTGATTGGGTCCCCGGGCCTCTTCGGCGACACCACACCACCGCACCTGCAGCACCCCTGGGCCAATCGATTAGGGACGAAATTTATATGAACGACGGTAATTAAACTGTCAAAATAATTTAGAAAATTAATCAAAAAAACTGAAACGAAAAATTAGGTCTCGGGCAAACGCAGAGCTTGGTTGGGTGGGTTTCAGTTTTTGCTGTGGTCTCTTCTCCGCCGTCGCTTGGGTCCCTTGGCAGAGGCTTCAGAGACGATGCCACGAAATCGAGGAGCGAGGAAAAATGGTCACAATAATTTGCTCACGCCATAGTGGCTGCTCGCTAACAGGACCGAGTTCGGCGGCGGCGGCGGCGAATAAAATTCTTTTCTCTTATTTTGTGTGTGCGTGTCGCTCTTTTTTTTTTTGGTTTTGTTTTTGGCACCAAAGCCCGCGCGCCGCAGAAATGAGAGAGAGAAAGAAAGAAAAAAAGCATGCGGCATAAATTATATTTTTCACGAGCGAAATCAAGAACGCGTCGCCCGAATCCGAACCCCGGAGACGGTAATGGATGTCGGTGCGGTCATTTATATTCCGCCAGGGTGTTAACCGGCCAAATTCGGGGTATATTATGGGCCGCGTCTTAGCGGGAGTTTTCATTTGAAACGAAAGCCCACAAAGCCACAGTCACACACGCGTACAAACGCGGCAGGAATGCAGGGATACAAATTGGCTGAATCGAGGGGTGAATCGGTTAGCAGGTTCGAGCCGATCGCGCCCGTTCACCGTCACCTAACGAATAGCCTTAAATCCTATTACGTGCTAAGAGGACCTTTATGAAAGCCCGCTGCCGGTCCCGGGGACGGGATGAATTACGGTGACAAATGGGAGATTAACGAGTCGGTGCCGTGAGCATGCCGTGCTGAAAGGTTAAGTCGACCCCGGCCAACATCATGTCTCATCAAACGGTTCGATAGGGCGAAGAATGGGTAAAAGCTTTCACGGCAACTGCTGCCGAATGGGATTCGTTTGCGTTCGATTGCTGGTGTCGAGCCGCCGAGCACTTATCGCTGCTTTATGGGTTCGATGTTCGATGGCGATTTGGTCGGGTTTTGGGTGCGCTTTTTTCCATATTTTTTTTGCCTTCTCCTTTTGAAACAGCACGGTTTTTCCTTCCGAGAGCTAGCCAACCCAACCGGACAGGGACAATTTCACTGGAAGCGCTTCACGGAGCAGATGGGAAAGTGGCCTGTGTCCGTGCGACTTCTTGGAAAAAATACAGTTACGATCCCAAAAGAAAGTCTGCCCACTGGGGTCTGCCACGAGAAATGCACTTCCGCCGAATCGAAAGGCACACATGTGCGCCCTCGACGACTTCCGCCCATTCCGAATGCAAAACGTGCACCCTTCCAAAGGGTTCGAACTGTCTTATACAATACGCAAAACCCTTGTTGCCGGGCGCCCTTTCGAAACGGGGGCCCATTATTAGCGCCAAAACCTCTCCCCGAAGCCCGAGTTTCACAATTTGCATCGGAATCGTATCAATCAAATGTTCTGCATCATTTATTGGCTTAATGTGATATGCGCGTTTCGGGCGCCCATGCGTAGCAACATGAACGCTCTCAGGCTCGGTTTCGTTTTCGGGGCGACTTTCTGATACCTCACCGGGTGGATCGGGTGGATGGTATTTTCGCGGCATTTTCCGAAAACCAGCTGTTTAATGAAACAGTCCTACGCACTCGAGTGGCCGCCATTCCGTACGTCAATTAAATTCATTAGCGACGCGCGCAGCTCGCTCCAAAAACGGTCACTTTTCTCTTCCGTCCCCGGACGCTGGGTCGCCCTTCGAAGGGCAGCTCCGGTCCTCGCGAGCCGCGCAAAAGCTCGAATTACAGGACGCCATGCTGTAGAGGGTTTGCGCACGCCAGGACCCCCTCGCACGAACGGGCATTTACGACGAAACTGTTTGATTTCTCGCAGAGTGATCATTTCCAATTCGATCAATAATTGAACGATTCCCATCCGGCCGACGAAAGCGCCCGCAGACGCAGGCTACCTAGCGCTACTAGCCCCTATGTTATTTCGCCGGATAAATGCAACGTTTAGATGCAACAGCTCGCGAGATTCGCCCGAAACTCGGCCCAAGCACACCGTACCGCCAGCAAACGAATCGCAAAATTAAAGATAAACATTAACATATCGCCCAATCACACTCTCTAGCCAATTTAGCGATGCCATTTGAGCCATCCAGCCACCTGAGCCCGCGCGGTCCGTCCAGCGGGTCCGTCGTTAAATGATTGTGTATGATTATATGCAATAAAATTAATTAGCAAACTACGGCGGGCCCGAACGAGAAAGGTGCGGCATTGCGAGGCGAACCTTGCAAATGCAAGCCTTGAGCCTTTATTCTCGGTATGAATTTATGCAAATATCGCTTCCCGGATCGCGCAGCGCTTGCCAGGGAGCGGGAAATTCTCCACCGAGGACTCCGATCGCAATGATATGCCCGCGGGGAAAATTCGTGAGACTTGATAATAACGATCTCCGGACACACCGCTCTCTTTTTCATTCGTGGCTCGCGGTGTTCCGTTCGCGGCGAAGGACGAAGGCGTGCTGGCAGAGCGGCAGGATAACACGCCGACCAGGGGTTGGACTTTGGCTTCTGGTTTTGACCGCCCTTTCCCGAGGGCTTTTGCCTTCGCTAGAAATGCGCTTCCCGTGCGGCCAATTACAGGCATTTGTCTAATAGAAAAATCGTGATTATTCTCGTAACGGGCTGTAAATTATGCCGCGCAATGGCCGCCGGGGTTTTCCGCGAGCCACGGCGAGTGCCGCTGGAGCGAAGAGGAGGCTTCGGGAAATTGATAGCTGCCGAACGCATGATGAGTGGGTAGGGATCGCTAAATTTCACAGCACGTAATGGATAAAAATGACCCTTTCAATCGCGGTTTACTTAGGCAATCGCAAAAGTGTGACTGGTGGCTGGGAAAAATGGGGAAAAACGATCGTGCCTGATCGATCCATAAACGTGTCCTGATGATCTGAATCATGTTTAACGGTGTTTAAAAGACTTTTACCTCTTTATTGTTAAGGAAAACATTACTTTTAACACACCTTTCGAAAGGTTGAAGCCTTCATATATAAAAGAGACTCAATAGATTTTTCAGCTATTGCTTCCTTTTCACTCAGTGGTTATTTACCAATAAAAAGCTCATTTCTTGACAACGTTTACCCATTTCCACGCTCCCTTCAGGGCGGCCTCTAGTCCTTGCGTTATCCTTCAACCGTTATCCCTACTTGATCGGCTAATTATCCTTAATTTTCAATGGCCTCCTCTAATGGCCACGCATGCTCTGAAAATGTGTTTGTTGTTTTTTTCACCGTCCATATTTTTTTTTGTTTCTCCACTCATCTCACGAACATTTGTCCGCGTGTTGGCGGGAGTAGGTTGGAAGCCCTACCTCCCAGCACCATCCATAGACTCCTATCTATTTGCATAAATTAGGCCGCGCGATAAAAAGGAAACTAAAATTCAATTATGCCATTTACCGCGCTAGGATACCGAGCAGCGGCACAATGCCGGGGCAAGGTGTAAAATCATCGTCATAAAAAACAACTAATTAAAGCAATAAATTTCCGGGCAGCTCAGCTGGCTCGGCCCCATCCCCCTTTTTTGTTGCCACCGGGTGGCGGGTTGGATTGACTCGAGTAAAAAATATCAACCCGCCACCGGCGCTGACCGATTGCCATTAGACGACATTATATCCATTAAGTTTTCCCTTCCCGGTGGCTAGCCACGGTGGAAAATGGTCGCCACAACGGCGCACAAATCAGGCGCAAAAGGCGAATAAAAAAAGAAAACGCAGCAAACCAGTACCGCCGGCGAAGGGCTGGCGTAATCGTAGGTGACATTGCTTCAATTTAGCTCGTAATTAAATCAATCTAAATTTATCGCCTTCCACACGGGCACTCCCATGGACCGCGGGGGCCAGTTGCTCCGGTCGAGGGCAGCAATTATGGGGTCCACTTTTTCCCTCTATCGTGTAATGTCTCTCTCGCTCACTCTCGAATGCACCCAGTCCCGTGTGGTGCATTTCCTTCCGTTATATACAGCGAGGTTGAAGCCAATCTCGTGTCGGTGGGTTTTCCAGCGACAAATTAACCCGCTCACGACTACCAACGGGTCATGTACACGTCCATTTATACGCGTGATTCCACATTCATCGTGCTCGAATCGGCCCCGTCTAGCCGTCTCGCAAGGAAGCCCGAACCAATCGCCGTGATGGTGCCGTATGCGTATGCCGGCCCTCGAGCCTCGTGGGCTTATGTACTATGTTGGCTCTGGGCTGGCCGTTCCCATGTTCACTCCACCCATCCCAGACACGCTGGAGGGGAAAACTTATGCACGGCATGCGAGCATGCACCCACTCGCCGGTTTCGGTTTTCATGTGTGTGGTTCTCTTTCGTTCGCTCCTGCGACCGAGAAGGACCACGTTCGTACGCAAACATACGCAAGCGTGCATGCCGACCGCCAACCAGCAGCATAATAAATATGCTAATAAGCGTGTTTATGCGCCGGTCCGTGCGTGGGACTCGGCGATGGCGTGGCGCGACGTGCAGCGGCGTGATCGAGTTCGATAATCTGTTTGTTTAACTAACCAGCCGTTGGGTTTGTTTCACCGTGCGCTACCCGTGGAGGTGGAATCGATGGCTTTTTGGCATGAACGGAGCCCTTCGAGGGTCTTTCCGTCGTGATCGGTCATGTTGGTGAGCGGATTACATCGTGAGGGTGCATGCATGTGTGGAGTGCCACGTACCCATATCATGTGCAATCATGTTGGAGGCTCAAAAGGATGCCATATTTGAATTCACAGGGCAAAACATGCATGGATCACATGGCCGAAAAATCAATACCTTTAGTTTGTTCCATTTTGAATTCTACTAGCGGTTGAAATGTCTTGATTTTTCAACGCCATTAAATGATATCACTCAATTTATGCAGGAAACATTCCTCATTCATTCAAAACGAACTTTTCTGGGTTTTTTTTTTACCAAGAACCACTTTTCGCTCCAACATTCTCGTGCGCGTTTTGCTCAATTAGCAGATCATCTTCGCACGCACGTGATTTGCTCTACGCGAGCTAAGTTAAAGCTTCATCAAATGATACCGGTTAAGGAAGTGAAACGAAACCTCCCTCGCAAACAAGGACGAACTGTGAATGGGGGGTTTTCTCCGTTCAACACGAGCGCCAGATAGAGCGGCAATGGCAAGCCCGCACAGCAATCCGAATGCGAGCTAATTTAATTTGCTTCCCTTTTAACAAGCAATCGGTAGGAAAGTTGTACTAATGACGTTGCGTGATACGCTTCCGTGCCCGGTTCGGCCAGCTCGGAACGGAATGTCGTTGCAGCGCTTTGATTGGCGAATGATGCAGGGAGGAAAATTAAGCGGCAAAAAAATGGTTCATTTCCTCGGATTTAGTTGCCATTTTTTTTTCTTCTCCACCCTTCTCCAACCCAAACCGTTTCCCCCAACTTCGCTCCAGGCGTCTCGTGGCAGCGAACCACGGCCTTGCGGGCTCGTAATGAGGGGTAGAGATGTTTTCCGAGTTCTCCCCCCGGGCGCTAGGCTTCCTAGAACGTGCGCAGTGAAACGCAATGGTGGGCTTCATTATGACTCACCTGTATCCGGGCCTCCGTCAGTCCTATTTTCATCGCTAGCTCTTCCCTGGAAAACAAAATGAACAAAATTAGATGAACGTTCAACGGTGGATCGAGCACGGCTCGGTTCGTTCCTTTGTCCGGACCTCCCCTGGTGCTGGTGCAGTGCGCGTTGCAGCGTGCATTAAATATGCTCAAGAGGTACTAGCTTCAATTTCTTTTCATTACACCTTAATGTCAACAACTTGGCTCGCGACTTGGCAGCACGGGAAATGTTTGCAATCGGGACCGCCCTCCCGGCGGATCTAGCTAGGGGAATCCTCGTGCATCCTTAGCTCACCCCGATGGCGGTGACGATCGATAAGTGATGTGAGTAATTAAATTTTAATCAATATGCAAATTGCATTATGTTTTATGCTAATGCTCCCATGCCCGCCGCACGCTTTAATCGTGCGGTTTCGCTGTAAACTGCGGTTGTTATTTGTTGTTGCAACGTTCGCTTCATTAATTTGGCACCCGGACACACGCCCCATGGCGCGTTGCACTCGCGCTCGAGCGAAATAGAGCAACAAATGCAACGACGGTGAGGAAAGCAACATGTACAGGAGAAGAGAAAAAAAAACACACTAAGCAATAACAATTTCTTTACGAACGATCTCGCGATTCCGGGGCGTTTCTCGGTGACATTGTGAGCTGGCTGAAACCCAGGCTGGCCACCATCCGGGCTTAAAAAAGCCGATGATTATCGGTAAGCCCATGTTTATTTATTATGTTTACGTCCTTTCGCGGTCTGCGTGTGTGTGTGTGTGTGTCACAGGGATGGCGAAGGAAGGCCGAGTGGATGGAATGTGCACGATTCGAGAGCACGTCAGTCAGGCTCTCGTCAAGCGTTATGATTAATTATGAATACAACTGCCACGAATTCTGCTAATGAGCCCGGCTGCCCGCAAACCGTACGAACCGGCGCACGCGAGATACCGGGGCGGGTGTGAGCTGTCTTTGGAAAAATAAGCATGCGAAACGGTTCCATTTCCATTAGTTTCAATTTAAAAATTTGCGTTTAAAAACCGTGCATTTTTTTCGTAGTCGATCCAAGTAGGCTTTTATAAAAAATACTCCCAATCCAACGTCGGCGATGAGTGTGAATTGTGTTCATGAAGCACACACTACATCGAACAGCGTGTATCGGCTCGGGCGCAGATCAACGTCAGCGTGTCTACAACGGCAATTAATGTCAAAATGTCAACCGCGGCCACAATAATTCTCAATTACCCGGGCATGCCTTTTTATGCTCCCTAAATATATTGCCCGTCTGGGGGAAACCATGTTATCAGTGAATATTTTTATACAACAACAAAAAAAAAATAAACTACACGTTAAACTAATTACCCGCTCCGTGGCGAACCGAGCTGGGATATGATTTTATAATTCATATTAATTAAATTGTACGTACATTTTAATCTCGCGTGTGCTGCCGTGGAAACAGAGAAGCACATTAAATATAGTCATCCACCGGTGGGAGCACCGTTCTGCCTGCCGAATTGATACAGTTTTCATCGGCTTAGCAGTTTGCTTACGCCCGGCAGATGCACTTTGTGCCCGGTGGCTTCAAAGCCCTCCACACGATGGGGACAAACGCGAGATTGTGTCGTCCTCTCCGCCCTATTTTGTGGCACGGGAACGGAACGGAAGAGAGTGCCCGCAAGATGCATAATTTGGTGCATTTCGCACCCGAGCATGAAATTATAATGCCATGCAAAACTTTTAAAACCCCGAGCGGCGGGAGTGAGCGAGTAAAAAAAACAACAAGGAAACGAAATAGCACGGTGTGGCACTGTCATTATTGTTAGTGAATTACTACTATGCAACTGCAACTCGGGCAGAGCCAGCGGCAGGCGAAGGATACGACCGGGTGGACAAGGGAAATGCAACTCGAGTTGCATTTGGTTGCACATTCGGAACCGACACACAAGCTCTATCACTTGTAATGCAAAAGGTGTTGGCGGCTTTGTTGCGGGTAATGAAATGTTGATTAAATAATTGTCGTGGTCAAGCCGCCCGGGCGGTGACGAGCCGGCGCTATTTGTTTTGTGTAACGACAATAATTGGCGGCCCATTACTTTGCTACACATCGTGGCGTTTGCTGATTGTCGTGATTGTTATGAGATGCCGCCTGAGTGCGGGTGTGCTGATGTTGCAACAGTTGCACTTTGGGGTGATGCAATTGGTTCCATTCGCTTTGATGCATTTTCAACGGAAATGGAGGAAAATCAGCTGTGTCGTTAGACACATCGAGGGGTGCTGTTTGCATCCCTTTTCTTCATCAAAATTGATTTGTGAATGAGAAATCAATTATTCGGTAAAATAAACATTGAAATCAAGCAGTTCAACTAGCTATAAAACACATGGATATTTTTACGATATCATTCGAAATATTTCCACTTTTCTGATACCAGCTGCCTCCAATTCAAACACCTCTTTTTCGAGGCGCCATCATACAACCCTTACCTCGTGAACACGTCCGGGTAATGCGTCCGCGAGAACGCCTTCTCAAGCTCCTCGAGCTGAAAGCTCGTGAAGGTCGTCCGGTACCGGCGTTGCTTCCGCTTGGGCGCAAAATCGTCACCGCCATCGTCACTGTGCGGGTCCGAAAGCGGGCTGTTAGGATCACCGGCGCTGCTGCCCATCAGTTGGCCGGTACTGGCGCTACGCTCGTGCGGACTGCCCTGCGGCGGCCGAGCCTCATGGGGTCCGATGTCCTCGAGCCGGCTGGCCTCGTCCGATATGCCCATTGGTCGACTGGGCTGCTCTAGGTTCGCCAACCGTGCGATGTTGTAAATTTTGAACCGGTATTACGCGCTCGCTCGTTCCGAGCTCGCACGTCCTGGTCGTCCTGGGGTCCGGAGGGTTGGCGAGCGTCCCTTGGCGCTCTCCTGGAGGCGCTTTCCTGTGGAGGATTAAACAAAAAAAAAAAGAGAGCAAACGTTAACGTAAGAACGAACGTCTCACAAGGCGGCAAACGAACGAGAGATAACAAAGCGAAACCGGACTTCGGCTTGGGCCGGTGAAAAAGGAAGCCAAGGATAATGAGCATTAATTTTGCTAAATTTAATCAAATGATGGAAAACTTCATTTACAAGATAAACGATATTTCCCGTCCCGTCGCACAGCGCGCACTTGTGGCCGGCGCTTGCGAGATTGCATTCCGTGCATTGTGCGTTGTTTCCCACCGGAGAAATCCCGCCGGTAGTAAATGGCTGAAATTGCCTCCCGTATCCGGGCTCAGCGGTACCGCTGGTCGGCTGATTGCAGCAGTTCTACGCCCCAAGTTGAGCTTTTTTTTTCGCTCCTCCCGACCCGTCGGAAGCGAGATCATTTATCACACCTTGAGAGGCCCGATTATGCGTGGCATTGAGGGCGATCGAAGTAGCAAAAAAAAAAACAAAACAAAAAAGAAGCATAATTCAATGTGCGTATGTTATGAAACATCCTTCCCCAACCGTCGGCATAATTGGGCAATCAGCAGATCGGAGCATATCGATAGTGTTGCAGCGTAATTTACTGACTTTCATAGTTTCCGCTGATAGGAGCGCACTGTCCAAACCCATCCTAGGCTGAGGGCTGTCACGAGCAAGCAGTCCATCATAGCACCAGAAAAAAAAAGAGCGCGTACACATCAGCTCGAGAGCGACGACGCTCGGAAGCTCGGAGTACAACAAGTTAATTTTCCCTCATGACCATAAGCTGTTTGCTCGTTGCGGTGGGTTCTTCCTTCGTCGCGGTTTTGCTCGTCACCCTGTACACTCTGTCTTTCCACCATCCAACCAACCGAATCCCTCGAAGGGGGTGCAGGCATTCCGTCCAAGGGCTCGCGCAATTGGCATGCAACACGAGATGAATCTTTAAGCAGACAGGCGCGCCCCTTCACCGGTAGTGTGGTTGGGCGGCTCGACAGGGCTAACGAAGGGTGCAGAGTGCGACTGCTCGCATGACTCCACTCGCGAAACCCAAAGGCGAAGAACCGTCGAGAGCCACATCAGGCAATCGCTCGAAGGGCTGTGTGGTTTTTTTTCCCCCACTTCGGTTACAACTCTATTTACCAATCATCCTTTATTGGATAGTCACAATCGATCGCTGATCGATCGGTGTGCGAAATAGGAAGAGCAAAAAAAACCGCGCGAGCACACACGCACACACAGCAGCCAAGGGGAAATGTGTGTCGTGCAAAAGGGCACGGTGTAAAGCACTGGGCACGCTCCCGCCGGTGACGATGGATCGTTTGTGTGAAACGGGGTGAAAAAAGAAACACAACCCACGGTTAGGATCGATGGGAGGGAAAGCAAAAAGGGCATACCTCCCAGAACAGAAGCCGTGTGGATGGCTGTTGGCACGATCCGTCGTCCTCTACGGGATCTAGGAGCGCCCTTAAGTCGGCCCAAGCACACGGTAAAAAGGGATGCAGCGCAATTGAAATTACCGTGAAGATCGTTCCTACGCCAGTCGAGCGACGAACGCGCAAGAACGAATCGAGCGTTGAGTTCATTTACAGACTTAATTATTTATGGAGTGTAGCAGTAATTGATGCTACCAAGTGTAGCCGGGGCCAGTTTTTGTGCCAAGCGACAGTTAGAGGGCTCTGCTTTTTTTTTTTGCTGCTGCTGCTGGTTATACTCGCGCTCTGGCGCGCCGTTTCCAGCGCTTCGCTTTCCCTGGGGTGTTTCCGATCGAAGAAGATCGCTCGCTTGGGGCAGCAAAAGGACGGATCGCTTTATAAGGCGACGGAACCGATCGGGGTTTTGCTTGGTGGATTGGGGCTGTTGGGCTGTTTCACGTTAATTGCCACCGGCTCGGGTGAATTGCTCCCGTTTTTCTTGCCCATTTGACAAATGCCTTATTCAGGACTGATCAATCGCACTAACTGCCACAGAGCACAGGTGGTCGATTGTTGATTGTTTGAAGCAGCTTTTAAACTTGAATCCATTTAAAAAACTATGCAACAAATTTTGAAGCTTTTACCTCCTGGAAGCTTTTTCTTCTTGCTCATTCCCATGTTCTCGGCGTCCCATTGCATGTGCATGCGAAAAAGTGTGAAACCAAATGATTACCATAATTGCGCTGATAATAATGATTACATTTATTAATATTACTATTATTGCTATTATTTTCGCTTCCTCCGTGCGTTCGGGGTGGAATCTTATCAAACATCAGCCCGAGTCGGTGAACAAGATCGCGCGCTATCGCGACGTTTCGCATCGAGAGATCGCAAAGCCGGCCCGGCACCAGCAGTCCCGAATCGATTTTATTTAATAATGAAAATTAAATACTAATAATTGTAATTTTCTGTAACGAACGCCATTAAACCGGATATTGAATTTCGGTTCCAGCATCCGAAATCGCCCGGCGAACGCATCGGTGCGGTCAGGATTCCGCCAAGGTTGGAAAGAAAATTACCCGCACCGTCGGTGTTTAACTGTAATTGGGTTAATTTCTGGCATGAATCGAACATCACCGATGGTGAGATTAATCTATTTGTAGCGAAAGGAAGCCAAAATGGGCTTTGAAGCTTTTTTTCGCTTGAGCGATGAAAATGAACGATCGCGCTGTGCGATCGTCAAAGGAAATCTGTATCAGGGTAAGGAAACTTTATCGCCCTAGCACACAACTATCACTACACGTGAAAGCAACAGCGCGAGTGCTGGACCAAGTCTGAAGGGTTTATCGCGCCTACGGTGAACGCAAAAACATGGCCTCAATCTAGTTTTATTTCTTAATTAAATCATGCCGCTGGACACAACCAATGCCAAAGCCGGGGCTTGATCGCGAAAAGAAAACCGTACCAATCCGCCGACCGATCGAAGTGTTGCGTTCATTAGCCGTACATAACGACAAAGCGAGCAAATCCATCTCCTCACCGAGCACCGGTTTGAGCTGTAGCCTTGACCAGAATGTTTTATCGATTAACTGTGCGAGCATCACGAGCAGGCGAAACGTCGCAGAGTCAGTCCGAGCTGTGGGTTGGCACCGACGGCTGCTTGAACCCGCGAGATCGGATCGGATAAGATAGTGGAATGTCTGAATCCGTGTTCGGGCGCCAAAGGGTCATGAAGCTGACCCTACGTAGGCTGCTGCGGGCTGTTGCTGACAGTGAAAGCGATACAGACGAAGAAAATTGATTCCTGAAAGAATGGCGTCACCACAGGTGAAAAAGCTCTAAAGCTGAGAAGGACGAGGTTGAAACGAATAAATCTGTCGAATTTTGCTAGCAAAACGTCCAATTTTGGTACCATTATTCATCGTTTGGCATTGCAGTCCGCCTGCTAGCCATCGCTCACGCGAGAGTGATAATTTTTGTGGACGTGCCTCGAACATTAACATCCCTTAACGTTCTGCATCCGCTGCCCGAAACGTCCCAAAGGTGGAGTCCGCTTTTTTTTTCGCTCACGAAATGAAGCAAAAAGCTATTGAAGAAATCGATCAGCGTACTCGCATTCACTCTCTCAAACCCGAGCCAAAGGATGCATCCTTCCCACCGACCAATCGTCGGCGAACATGTGAGCGCGTGCTCATTTCGCAAAGGAAGGCGATCCGATCGGCCGTTCGGTCGAGCCTCCGGGAACTACATCTTGTTTATGAATTTTTAATTAAAATAAATTAACAAGATCACCGTGTGTCCTGCGCCACGAACCGAACTGCGGCAGGCACGATCGCTGCCCCGATTGCACTCGGTGCCGTTTTTTTTTGCTCCTCTCAACCAAGCGCTCGTTTTTCATTCATTTTCACAGGATCTGCGTACGCAATCGGTGCAGCCCGGCTGGTGGTAGCCCATGCAAGATGAACGAAACAATTCGAGGGGTGTGGAAAAAGTTTAATAACATTTAACTAGAACCGATACGATCGCCATTTGCTTGGACGTCCACGGTGCACCGGGACTGCTAAGGAAGGATGTTTGGAATCTTGTTTTTTTTGTTGTTTTCATTCACAGCTCCTTCCGCTGCTGCTGTCTTGTTTTCCCAACCGAACTGGTTACGCTGTTATCGATAATTAAAAATTGAAGTATCATTATTGTTGTGCGCACTTCTGCACCACGCGGAGGTTCCGGAAGGCATCGCAGGCGGATTGTTATGTCTGATCCGGGGCCGATAAGTAAGCGTTTTAAAAAATGAGAAGGTCGAAGGCTCCTGCGCTCGCTCCACACAGACCGAGGCTTTCTTTCTTCGGTTGCTACCATCGCACCATCGCACACGGTAGGAGGTAATGAAATTAGCAGTACGCGAGCAGCTCATATTGGTTGCTGATAATCTGCCAATTGGAAAGCCGTACAACCGGTGCATCTCTCATTTATGCTCAGTCTGCGGCAGCCCTTAACGCACCTGAAAGCCTCCACCCGACGGCCGCGTGCTTGGTTGTCTCGATTTTCTTGTTAAGATCAGTATGACGCGATAGCGCTACTCGTTTGGGTGGAAAATAAGCCTTCAAAACGCAAATCGAATCAAGCAACGCCCGCAAATTGCAGCATCCTCACGCCGGATGCGCGGAACGGAATGAGGTTTCATATTTTATTCATTTGCTAAGTACACCTCTCCGCCGGCGGGTGCGGCATTTTTGCTCGCTGCTCGCCATCAATTTCGCTCGTTCGTCCCGTTCGCGTCCCACCAAGTGCGAACAAGCCCCGGGAGAGCTCCAGGAACGCTGAGGGAGCCACATAAAATTAGTGGCAAGTGAAGCAAGTGCGAAAAAAGCAAAGCCTGCCGTCGGTTGGCCGGTGCACGATCGACTAACGAAGACAATGAACACGAAGGAGCTCAATTAGACCGCAAGTGACGAACCCCACGGGTTGCCAGCGTGCAACAAGCGAGCTGATTCTGGTGCACCACAAACTTGAGGCAATTAAAACGTGACTGGACAGTCTGGGTGTATTCAAATGCGAGCTGTTTGACTGTTACTTTCAATTTCACGAAGGGCAATTCGCTAGTCATTATTAACATTAACATTGTTTGTGTCACTCTCATCGCGTGTAGCGCAACGAATTGACGTGGTTCCGTACGATCGTGTACGATCACTCCTTCGCAAACGACACAACCAGCTGGAGGGGAGATTGGCAATTGAAATTAAAATAAAATCACCCCGCGCAGGACGTGATCATTAATTCATTTTTGGCATTCCTTCGCGTCCCATGCCTAAGTCAAGTAAAACAGCACATTGACCATGCGCTCGTCCCCGCTGGTGCTGGCATGTGCGATCACCGTACTGCTATTTATTTAATTTCCTGCCGTCCACGCAGTGCATTATTTCGCCCGCTCGATCCATCCTCTCGTGCGGTACGCGGCGTGTGGAATGCGATCGACTGACAGAAGTCAACCCAGTGACGTCCCATCCTCAACTGGATCGCTATTTTGCTGCAGAAGTGCGTGCGTACGTTTTTTTCTTCTTCCTGCGTGAATCTCAAAGCGAACGATGCGCGAGTGTGCGTCGGTTGCACACGGAATGCGCATTTCAAGACGAGAGTCTATCGATCCTGCCCCGAGTCCGAAACGACGTGCCGCGTGGATGTGATTTGCTGCCCAGGAGCGGGATTCCGATGCGTGCCGCGAAACGAGCCTTCATTTGGCCCGTGAGTCCCGCGGGGCCAATCGCGCCAGTTTGGCGAAATAGCTTGCACCCAAAAGCGTTGGTTCCAACCATCGGAAAACCGGCTCGACCCGCTCGACATTGAGCAACGGACGTCTCTCTGGGGAGGATCCCGTGGTGCCATTCCTGCAGCAATAAACGCTGACTGACCAAGTCGGGACGTTGCAACGTTTGAACGCTGGTTGAGGTGGCATTTGGGCCGTCGTAAAATCTGCAAACCCTCTGCTAGTGCAGCTCAGGATCGTCCGTAGCTTCGAAGACATTTTATTGTCGTTCGAATGCACCGAACGCAAGGTGGCTCAATGGGTCCGATGGCTTCCGCGTGTGGTGCAATCTACGACACACATGCCGAGCCCTCCGAAATGTGAATGATTGCATTCATGCCGCACCGCAAATGAGGTCCACCGGTGACAATGCACTTCCCATTGTGACCCACTTCGATCGGCGAGTCACGCTGCCGGCTCTGCAGCGTACCATTCATTATCGCCTTCCTGTCTGTGCTCTTTTTTTCACTCTCTCACTCGCCTTCATGCCAATTTAACCCATCCCACTGTTGGCTACAACCGAGGCCACTGACTAGGATGCTCACTTACTCCTGCAGTGGCCCCAACAAAAGCCTCCCCTCGACTGCCGACTGCCGAGCGCATCGGATTCCAACCCTAACGGCTACATTTACGGGTGCGATTGTGGTCCGACAAGTCGCGCCTGAAAGCACGTGAATTTCCATCTCAATAAATCTAAATTCAAATTAACAATTATTTGCAACCACTCGGGCCATCCCCACTCTCCGATGCAGCGCGAATGCAGCAAGCCTTCCACACAATGAGTTGCACTTTTGTGCGACCTCCCTCACAGGTGAGAATCGCGCACACAGGAAGAACCTCTCGTGCTCGAGCCGCTATTAGCTGCCCCACGGACACGGGCCTCTAACGGGCCTCTCGGAGCCGTCGTGGTACAGTGGAAGCAACGAGGCAGCGAAAAAAATGCCTTGTGTCATGTAATTTAATTAATTGTGATTTAATTTCGCTCCCCGACTCGCGCGATCCCACCACAATTGAGTGAATCATCGCGCAACCCACGCCGGTGGGATTAATCGTGGCACGATGACGAGCGGAAGAGTCGACACAAATGCGACTGCCAATGCACAATGCCAGCCGCCATCCGGTTGCGGCGTTGGGAGATGGAAAAATGAACTTGTTAAATGCATTCGGCCTGGTTTGGTGGATGGATGTCATAAATTCCGCTCATATCGTTGGATTGGAATTCACAGAGCGAGCGCGTCATTGTGTTAGAGTGCGCATTGGTGCACTAACGTGGATAGAAATTGGCACAAAACTCGTGGAAACAAGCGGTTGTGGTGCGATTTAATCGAATTTGCTTCACTACAACTCTGCCGTGTGTGATGTTTTCTCATCCGAAAGCCACGCCACATCGGTGCGAATAAGTACTCGCTTTTTGTTTCGTCTCTCCAACTGCTCCTAATCAACACCATAAAGGCCGCATTCGGCAAGGACACACCGCTTTTTAAGGGTGCATAATTGCATTATCTGCGCTGCTGCCGTTTTTGACTTCTTCTTCGCATGCCACCTTTCGATTGTGACGGTGAAACGGTTGCGATCACTTCCAGATTGGTTCGCGTCCGATCGCAGCATCGCCTGATTGAAGGTAATTGTCAGCGAACCTCGCAGAAGCGGCATTCTGGGACGTAGTTGCAGCCTGCCAACCTGTCACTAGCTCGAACCATTTACACGCATCTCGCGCCCGCCCGGAGGCTCGCAGGTTGAAGCGTTCCGGCGCAAATGACATTATTGTTATCCCAACACGCTCACCGCATCGGTTTACATCAAGTGCCCACCCTCGGAGTGTGGCGGTCCTTGCACCCACCGTGGAATGGGAACCGTAAAAAAAAAACCGCAACCCATCGCGGACGACGCGGACGACGACGACGCGCAATAATGCGACAAGTCATCGCACATCGCGACCGGCGACAATGACGGCGATGATTAAAAGCGCGCTAATGATGGCCACGGGCTGTAAAAGTTGATTGAATTTTCCATTCCCGATCGTGTGTGTGCCCGCGCGCGCGCTAGACGCACGCCACAGGGAACGGCCAAAAATGGACGACCATCGCGAGGACATCCACGCAGTCGCCATCATCACCATCATCATCATCATCATCCACATCATCAACGCCACCACCGGCGACCGTGGGCCGGTGATGAAGTCGAGCACAAATTAATTAATTTAATCATAGCATACACGAAATATGCTCCTTTCGCGATCGTTACGATGCGGTTTTTATCGCGCAATGAGCTCGCGCATGGAATGGGACGCTGATTAGATTACCGTACGTACGGCCAGCCCGTGAGAGAGTGTGACCGTCGTCCGGCACGACCTTCTGCTCAGTCTCGGTGTAATTAGCACCGCAAACATTGTATCCACCCGGCCACTTGGCTCCGGCTTCGGCTGAAGGTAGGCTGAATAATTCAATTTTCAGCCAATCGATCCGGCCGTCGTAAATCATTCGATTTGCATCGATCGTCCCCGCGCTAATGGGCGACCCGACGATCAAACCCATGGGAGCGCAGATCGAGTGAACGCGGGAACGCTATTAGTGATCGCGCGCTAATCTTGATGGAAAATTTATGATTGCTAATCAAGAGCCGGTGTGTGAGCCATTTTTATGTGCTTGTTTAGTGTCGCGCGCGCGATCGAGGGCTAGATCATGGTCTGGCGTGCGCTGGTTATCCTACGGTCGTCTTCACACCGTGTCCTCGGTGATATGGGGTTGGCTGTTGATTGCATTCCCCGCGAGTGGGTGAGCCCGCGTGACATCGTCGCTCGCGTGGAATGTCCGTCAAGCTTTCGTCCCCGTTTGAGCGAGCCTCGTAAATTTGTGCCTGATTTATGCTGATGAAAATTGAATTGTGTCCCTGAGCCGGGACGAACCATAACTCAAAGCCGAAGGCGTGGGACCCGTGTTCGGTGATGGATCGATGGGCTGACCGGGCATAAACAGGCCGTTAGGTTAATTTAGTGGATCGTTCCTTTAATTAGCCCGTTGTTCGAACGGCCCAAAAGGATGGTGCTTGTTTGTTTCCCGCGCCGGTTATTTGATTATGCCATTTCCAGTGGCTTCCAAAGGCAGGGAGACTACGAATTAAGCGTTGTATTTGTGCAATGCTCGACCCTGGGGTGGTATTTTTGTTTAACCCGCTTCCTATCGAATTAGCGCAGTTGGACGTGAAGGCATCGAGCACGAACTGAAACCGGCGGCTGAACAGATGCATTCGTACGCGCCAACGGACGCACGGTGCACGATCGCACCGAATTACAACCGCCAACATTAGTTACGTAGTCCGGGCACGTACGGGTTGCACCGGCTAGGTCGCTTTTTTACGATTCCTAATTATAGCGTTTAAGTCGTCGTCGGGCAAAATGGTCATCAGGGCCGGTGCGGCGAAAGCTCCAATTCGCAGCAGGCGGGCAGGAAGATGTATGAATAAAAAAAAAGTGCTACGCACACATTCGCGATCGTTCGTGCGTAATGGGCTTTCGCTTGCCGCTTGGTACCGATCGTGTGTTTGCGAAACTACAAATAGAGTAGCTTGTGAAAGCAATTTTCCGAATGTGATCAAACAAATTCGCAGCAGCAAGATCATATCGCCGTGGTCGGTTGGTCCCGGGAATGGGTCGCAATGTCTCGAGTCTTTTCCGTTTTTTTTTGCTATCTCTCTCACTCTCTCCCTCGATGACTCCTGAACCACATCGGCCTACAAAAATGCCCAGCGCATGCAGAAGTAGATTCATCATTCCTCCCCAATGCTCAGAGCGATAAGAACGCGGACCCAGCAAAGATGGATATCATATCCCGTGCAACATGACAGCAACACAATGTTCGCAAAGCCCGCTTCGAAACCCATCCCACCCTTGCTCCCAAAGGCCCTATTATCGGGCCCTTCCCTTTCGGGTGCCGTTCCGTGGTGGCTGGATCCTGCGGCTCCGGCAACAACCGATAATAACACGGGCGATTGCCTGCCCCGGCGCCGGTTGCCTGACTTTGGGTGTGGATTTCGCGACCTAACAGCTCCCGGGCCGGCAACCAAACACGCACGCGCAGACATCCAACGCTAGACTGCAACGCGCGGGAAGCAAACGAACGTGACGGTTGGTGCGGCGCAATGTTGAATGTTAATTTAATTAGTTTTCAATATTCTCGCACGGCCCTTTAGGGGTAGTAGCTGAGGAGGGGATATGCAGCAAATATCGCCGATGTGTTACATTGCGATGCCGTTTCGCATTCGCACACCGCACCTGGAGCCCCAACGCAACCGACTGCGGAAGACCTTAATTACCGCTGATTACAGGCTTAAGCCGGTGTGCGGTTGGCGAGTGAGCGACAGACACACATACACATCCCGCAGGATAACGATATCCGATGGCAAACGGCAATTGAAATGTTGCCAGCGTGCTGCTCTCGAGGCTCCCACAAATCCCGGCAGGACAGTGCGACCGATCTCGAGAGACCAGCCGTCAAACGGGGCGACCGGAATCGTGCCAGTAATTGATCGAGAAATAGCTCGTGAGGCGTATTTTTGAAATATTTTGACGAGCTAGAGTGAACCCAACCACCATCACCGAGAATCCTTGCCGGCCGTGCGATCGCTACAATGTTGCCGGAATCCCTTTTTGCCAAGCGACCGGGGCGCATCGTAAATTAAAATGAATAGCTGTCACATTCAATTACGCCTAACCTGGCGAAGCGATTTCTTTCTGGCCCTTCAGCTCAATCACCCCAAAGCTCGACGAGCAGTTGGCGGGAAACGGAGATCCGGCGGCATTCCGGCGGCCATTGGCCCTTATCTCGATCATTCGTGCACTGCTTTTGCCTGTCTCGCTCACCTGTCCACCGGTGGGTTGATGGACAATTTGTGAATCTTCTCATTGCCTGCCTCGTTACGGACACTTGCACCGCACGCAAACGCTTGCAACCCGGGGGATGATCAGAATGCACCGTTGGGAGCATTACAAGATAAGCTTTGTTCTCATGTTCTCGGCTCGTCAAAACCCTTATCGTCGGGGTGAGTAGGATTAGACGCAAATCAATCGGCTCGAGATCCTATCGTATGCAGGTGTTGAGTATTTTTCCCATTTATGTTGCGGTGTTTTTTTTGTGTTTACTCTCAGCCATCAATTCCGTGAGCTGGGTGGATATGCTGGGAGCTTACAAGGGTCTCACCGAAGGGCTACTGGAAGGGCTTCTTTGCAAATGCACACTAACGATGACTTCCAGCAAAGCATTGCTGCAACTGCACTCGCCACCGTGCAGCGGCCTATAGCTCAATCCTGCACCCTGGTTTGTGTCTGGCACAACAAACTGCCTTTTTATAATTACCTTTATTAGGCCCGGTTCCGAATGGTGGCGTGGACGGTCCTCGTGGAAAAAGGGAACAAACAATGTCTCTCGCGCGGGTTCCGAGCGCGTGCATACGCTCATTTGCGCTGCCGGCCCCGGAAGGGCCCCGAAGGGCAGAGCCAGCAATCCGCAGCATTCCGGCAGGAATGCATCGAAATTGTGCTACTTAGTTGCAGGGAGTGCAACAGTTTTTTACGCACTTTGCGAACGATAAAACGAGATCACGCCAACGAAAGGGAAATGGAGCTTAAATGGAGCGAACGTGAAGGGTTGGAAGCAGACGAGCAGCTGTAAAGGGCTGGGGTGATTCGTACTTGCGCACCAAACTGTTGCGAATGGCAGTAAATTTACGCTGAAGCGTTGAGCCATCCCCAGTAACGATCGCGAGCCGAATGAAATTATTCGCCCAGTTGGGTGATTTTACGGCGCATTTACGCAACTGTTTGTTTTGCTCTACCACAGAGCACTGCACGTGTGATTGTGGTCACTTTAAAGCGTCCAGTGAGCTTTTCTCGTTCCTGTGAAGCTCCCAATCGCCTAGTTCGAGTGATTTATGAGGCTTCGCAGAAGGTGGGATCAGAAAATCCGCGCTCCCACACGGAGCGGATGCGCTTTTTTTTCAGCCTCACCGCGGGATAGTGCATTTATAATAATGCTACCTTTGCGTACCATAGAAAGTATAACCGGTAGCCGGCGTCATGATTAAGGACCACAGCCCGGTACGGTTGCTAATAAAATATCGCTCCTTTCGTTGGTGCGTGCGTTGTGTTTTTTTTTTTTGCTCCCCCTGTTTGTTTCATATCAGTGACCCATTCTGTGGCATCGTTTGATAGCTTCCCTCTCGGGAAACCATCATTAAACATTTCTTTCATTTCATAAACACGCCGCAACACAGCAGTAACACAACAAAAAAAAAGAGCATCAACAACAAGAGGGGCAAAATATCAAACGGAAATTGCAAATTACTGTTTACACAATTACGTATGCGGGTCATGGTTGCGAGCCCCGGCCGGTAATTCCTTTTCCCTCTCGGGACTTTTCTTTGTCTCTCGCGGCTCGAAGCTGTCCAGTTCGGCCCTTTCATCATCCCACTCGATGCCATGGCTCCGGTGTTGGCAATCTCGCTTTCAATCATCACTCCCTTTGCGGGTGTGCGAAAATTCTCATTAACGCTGGTAATAAAATAAAAACCTGCAGCTGCAATAGTGTAGTGCAGTATGTGCACTCGTCGGAGAGGAGTGATCAACCCACGGCACTTCCGGTGGTGAGATGACGCTATTTCCATGCATAAACACATCTCCTATTAGTTATTAGAGACGGCCACAAATAAAGGGATTCCATTGCCATTTCCATGCACAATTTCCGGCGCCAGTGGCTGTAAACGGGTTGAGAAAAATGTTGAAAAAAAAGTATGTCAGTGTGACCGACCACCTGGTAACTCGCATCGAGGCAATTGAGCTTGCCTTTGCCAATTAGAGACCGCCAGACTTACCGATTTATGCCGAGACATGTTTTCATTAGGCAAAAGCTTGTTCGTAAAGTTATACTGCCCGAATAAAACATGCGCCGCATGCACGGTTGCTGCACTCGGAACATGTCGTTTTAAAATGCCGTCTCTCGCAGCGGGAGACTTGCGTCTTCTAATGTCTCAATTTTGGTTCCGTCCGAATTGATTAAAATTCAATTAAAACCATCCCGAAAATGTGCCAGCAAAGTCTGCGGCTGGATCTTGGGCTAAATTGCAAACAAATTGCACGAATTTTTGTGCCGAACGGCTCCTTCTCCTGTTCCGCTTTCCTGTTGCCGCTTTATGCTTCCCTCGATGGTATGTATTCGTCATGAATTAATTGTAACCACCCGTGGCCTCAAGACGCTGGCCGGGCCATATCACGTGAGAACGCTTGAACGTTTGATGGACCAGTTGACATATTTCTGCGTCGATCCGTTCTTCACCAATCCATCCGTTTTCGGTGTACGATCCACCTAATTCGGACTGTATTTTTTTTCCAGTTTACTTTCTGCCCCCAAGGTAACGCCACTTTCGGACCACGCCGAGTGAATATCACCCGAAAAATCCCCTCCAAGCTCGTGGCGACGAACGGCGACTGGCAGGAGAAATGTGTTCCATTTTGTGCTGATTCGATTTTAACCGTTTGTTTGTTGTTCCGTTTTATTGCCCTCGCGAAAGGGCAGTTTTCTTGCGCGAGCCGGCTCCGGACGTTTACGATCGGCCCGCGTGCAGTCGTTACGGTTCGGGACAAAATGTTCAATTTTTAATCACTCAATTTAGATGCTGGTGGGCGATACATTAATGCCACCCTGCGGGGTACGTTTCCATGTCCATTGGGTGGCTGATTCGATCGTAAGGAAGAAAAAAAGGTCCCTGTCGATTGAACCCCTTACCGTCTAGTTGGACGGAGCGAATCCGAACCCCTTCGGCGGGATATAAAACTCTTCGAACAATCTCTTCATCCTTTGGCTCTCAACGAGCAGACTCGTGCACAACATAACCTGCCTGATAACTGTCGAAGGGAGATTAATCATCACTCGAGCCAGATATCACAGGCGCAACGCGGACGCGAGACAACACGAATCAATGTGATCGTAATTTTTACGCATTCGTTACGCGATCGCGATCGATACGCGGGCGCCCGGGTTTTCCCGATTCCGTTCGAGTGTTTTAATGATCTACATGTTTGTTTCTCGCGCGGGTCCGTTGCTGTCGCTAATTAAATATTTTTATCACCGGCTCCTGGGGGGACGACAATTTCTCAGGCCCTTTTTTCCCGCCCAATCATCAGGACGCATGCATCGCAGCATTGAAACAGCCCTCGAGGTATCTTGTCAAATTATCGCCCCATTTATGTCACCCTTTCCCGTGAGCGCGCGTTCGGGAAACAAATCCAAACTCATCGTTTCCTTTCCATCTCATCGTGCCATCGATGTGCGGAACGAGTTCTTCCAAGCGAGAGGCCGCGAAATTACACATTATTCGCGTTCCAGCCGCCTGTGTGCCGTGTCTGGGCGCCGACAAACGCCCCGAAGCCACGAGCCTAACAAATTAATCACTCCAATACGATCCGACATTCACTTTAGCCGGGTGATCGGTGCCAGTGACGTGACGCGCGTGGAGCTTTATTTCCGCGCGATCGCGATCGCGATAGATCGCGTCGGTGTTTGCGCATTTCATATTTGATTTCTCGTAACGGCTGCGCTTGGGTTGCGCGCGCGCGCGCGCGTTCAGTTCAATGACAATTCGTACCGGACGGCATTAATTGCATCGGACAGCCCTCGGGTGCGCTTTCCGGGAAGGGAACGTTGCATTTCGCCCCAACACGGTCCTATCGGTCGCGGTGAAGCCTTCAGGTTTCATTCACCACCAACAGCCTGGTAAAGAAACCCATCCCCAACGGCCGAGGGAACGTTTCCTTGCGCTAGCAAATAGTGTGCTAAATTGTAGTTAAATTGTTACAATCGAGCCCTAATTGCTGCGCCCTTGGGCCGCTCGTTGGCGCTTCCTCAATTATCTCGCACCCGTCGTGCAAAGACGACAAGGCCCGATTCTTTTTAACAAACAATCGATTTGGAAGGCACTTCTTCCCACCGTGCGCGACTGGCGACATCCCGAGCGTTGTCGCTTTCGGGGTCGCTCTATCTAAACTGTACAAATGGGCGAGTACGCAGGGTAATTAATTACACACACATGCACACAACACCGGCCCTACCCTGCTGGAGGAAGCGCACGCCCGACGCATCGCGTTTCCTGTATCCATTCCGTTACGATAGTAGTGGCTCCTTCCTGGGTGCCGCAGCGGCCTACGTTAATTCAATTTTAATAATCTAATAATAATTAGCCCGCGCTAAAGGGCAACCAGCACGCCTGGCAGCAAGGCCCGGGCGCACTCATACAAAATACCGGCGCAATTATAGAGCGCATTTAATATGCCCCGCCAGGGAAGGGAAAACGTTGCTCGTATTTTATCTACCCAATACGCGATACGAGCATGCGTTGGGTGCGTGTGCAAGATTTCCTTCATTCCATCACGAAACAAAAGACCCGCATCGACGCCAGCGTCTAGCCGGCTCGCGCTACCAAGCGATTCAGTAGGAACAACGAAAGACTTCAACGCCGCCACAAGCAGGAAACCCGCCTCAGTCTAAACGCTCGGTCTGGATGCAACCGGGTCAGGAATCATATGCTGCTCGTACGAGCGGTGCAATAAGCAATGCCATCGCGTTTTGATGAAAGAAAATTGCATCATTTTAAATGGTAGATTTCACCTTTGCAACAATGTCCTCATGCCAATGAGCGCGGCCGGTCAGTGGAAATCTGACTTCTGTACAATCTACATACGTTTTAGCACCCAGCAGATCATTTATTATCCAGCTGTCAGATCGTGTTACGCAACGAGCACCGAGGTACGGCAACATTACAGCACAAATTCCAATTAACCCACTTCCTGGGGCAACGCGAGTTCCCGGAATCACCATTAGCGCAAATCAAATCATCCGAGCAGTGCCACCTTCCGCTCACTCGTAGAAAAACAACACACTTCGCGGTCGCGGAATGTCGCGTGAAAAACACTACGTCGGACGGATTGAGCCAGCCGGCAAATGAATGGATGAAATCCACCCTGCCAAAGGTGCCTCTCGCAAATGCACTTGACAGCTCGAAGCTGATAATTATTTCGTCGCTAAAATGAGCCAATTCAAATGGTAATTAATAAAATGCAACGCGACGGAACGTTTGGCGCACCGGAGTGTGCGTGTGTGGCGTTAGATCGCCGGAGGCAACCAAACAGACACACTCACCCACGTGTTGGAATGTGTGGTTAGCTAGCTCCACGATCGCCCTGGCTAGCTGACTGATCGCCCATTTCGCACCACAACCGCGACCTGCCCTATCAGCCTCAGGGTGGCGCTGACATGTTGGCCGCTCACCACGGCGTCATAGGGCGTCTAGGGCCTAGCGGGTGACCCCGCGGAACCGCGGCGCCGCGTCTATTGGCGCAATATTTATTCAATTTCATCCACAGCTGATGGCGAGCCGATGTAATTATATAATGGGCTAATTGATCGGGCTCAATTATAGCGACCCACCACCTGACAGCCGACCGGACCGGGGTACACTATTTAAAGTGTTGCTCATATTTGTCTCCACCGACGGACCGTCAGTTTCCTTCGCCTTCTCAACGCCAGGCTCTTTACTTTTTTTTTCCTTCGCTGCCCTTTTCCACGGTTCGTTCTGTGGGCTCTCTTGAGAGAGGGGTGTTTTTTGTGCTCCTTGCAGTGACATTCCCAGCCCTTGGCAAGGACGGGCCAGGGAGCATTCATGGGAATCTGCCACCTTCGGCTGGTCCAGTCTGGGTCTCATTATGACCTACCGTTTCTCATGCGCCCGACTAACGACTAACGTGTATGCTAAACAGACAAAATCGGCGGTACGCCGACACAAATGGGCGCACAAATGGCGGGCGTGTTACTTTCCCGCCTGGTAGTCTAATGAAGCCGAAGCCTCCCCTTGGAATGTGTTTTTCCACCCAACGGAGTGGGAAAGTTGTGCTCCATTTCAGTGCTTTCCCACAAACGCGGTGGAAAGCGGCTATTGCACAAGCGACAACTCGCGGAAAGTGCGCTTGTTTGCGTAGGAAATCGCACTCCCGTACGTGAGGAAAATCGCAATTTTCGCACAGGCCGGCTGTCGAAGAAAATTGATGCCAAAATCGACTCCCAGCCGGCTGCTAGTTGCGTGCGACTATCGCTCATCGATTGACAGCGTTGGTAATTGACGACGTAACGTGCCTTTGCAGCTCTCTGGAAAGCCGATCCTCGCTGGAATCCCACGGTGGACCGTACGTGACGGAACTGCTAACGTCGTTCTGCATAGCCACCCGTTCGGCGGTCATTCTTGAGTTAGTTAGCTCCCGCTCCGGCGGTTTAATGTGAAATTAAAGCCAATTTCGGTTGTAATTTCTTCATCAATCCGAGCCACTCGAAACTATGCGCCACAGGTTTTAGCCCTTTTCGCGTCAAGCGAGCCCTCACGCGAATCGCGAGTGCGCGCACGCTCGCACAGCCTGATACAAAGTTTCACCGCACCCCGTATCAGGCACCCCGTAACAGGATCTGAGCACATTCCGACCTGAACCCCCGGCAAGTACCCCCGAAATGCCTCGCGACCAACGGCGGACTGTTTACGGAAGCGGTGCAGCGAACTGTCTCCGATTACGGCAAAGTGTGTACCATTAATTTATACCATCACTAATTGAGATAAAAACATTTGTCGATCGATAAATAAGTATTTCTCCGCGCGGGCTGCTGCGGGGTGCCATTCGGTGTTGCTCCACGTCCATACCTACGTCCTGCCATCCGAGCGAACCCCTTTACGGTCTTATCTTCCGATTCGTGTTACATTTTTCCGTCCGCCTTTTTTGCCGTCCTTTTTGGTATCCTCGATCGCCTTTTGTTGCTCTTTCTCCGCCGGTTCCGTTGGTCCAGCGTTCTACCCCTTTGCATTGTTGGTTGCTCTTGTTCTTGCCCAGCAGCTCCAAATGGTACCGCGCACGATCGCCTCGATCTCGATTGTGCCCTGCGCAGGCGCAGCAACATGAACCACAGACGCTCGGGAGCAACGCGGGCGCGCAGACACCGATGTTCCGATTATAACATTTTAATGCAATTTAATGTATGATTATTTCATTTCCACCGATCCCGGCCACGGAAGACGGATCGGTCAGCGAGTGTCAGCGTCGTGTGTTTGATTGCGAAACCACCACCGTGGAATGTGGTCGGTCGCATTTGTGTGCTTCATTTTCGGTAATTGCCATGCGGAGATGGACGGCTATCAGGTTACGCTACGCTGGTAGAGGAGGGGCGGTTGGAGGGGGGAGGGGGGAAGGAGTTGGGTGGGGTCGTGGAGGGCTTCACCCTTCACGGAGTGCCCCCGGGGTGTTGATTATGGCTCGATTTAAACGCACCGGGAGCAAGTTTTTTTTTCGTGCCTCCCGATCGGTCCCCATTGCTTAGTCTTTCCGCGGCTCTCGGTGAAACTGTGCATTGCCCAAATTAGGGGATGACATTTTTCCGCGGCGTACACCGGGCGGGATGCGCGCGTCCGTCTATGTGTGTGTGCGTGTGTGTGTGTGTGAATCAGAAAAAAAAGAAACATTTTCGCAAAGCGAACAACCCAACGAGCGGGAGCCTTAATGAGTGGCAAAGGACGGAAAAGGACTGCAACCTCGGTATGTCTCGTTGTCGGTCAACATGGCTGCAGGGTGGAACAAAACAGAAAGGAAAACAACCGCGGCCAGACACAATCGAGGAATCGTTTAATTTAATTAAACGCACGCCGTACGCTGCCCAAACCTCGATGCGTGCAGGCTCCCGAACCGGAGGCAGTTGGATGAAAATATAATTTAATAAGCTCTCGCAAGCAGCCAGCATCCTTTTTCGCGGGTTCGCTTTTCCTTCCCAAGCCCTGAGTTGGGGTTAAGGCAAGCTTTGGAAATATTTTCGGAAGTATTTCGCATCGTTGCCCTCCTTCGCGGTAGGACGAAATGAGCACGGACTGGTAATTAAGTAATTTTGTTGAGCAATTATTTATCCATCACTACCGACTTTATTTGTCACCCCACCGAATGGAGCCCCGGGAGTGATGGTTTCGCTTGAACTGCTGCTGCCGAATCACGCTTAGAGCTACGGGGGGAAAACACTCTAATAATATGACCGAGAGTGATGACAAGCCTCACCATTTGCATGCTAATTTGCGCGCTATGAGAATGAAACCACGGACGGCTTCCCACCCAGTCGGCCCATAAGCTGCCACTCATTAAAAGTCCGTACCACGCACTGGCCAGCTTTGCATATTATCGACGACGCTCGATCGCAAACCCCAACGCACCCCAGCAATCGATCGCGATAACGCCACGTCTAATTAGCTTCACCGCGTCATTGCGCGCGAGATCGCTGAATCCGTAATCTTTATTCAATTAGCTCGCATTTGCTGGCGGTGCAGCAGGTGCCGGTTGCGGTTTCATTGTTGGTTCTATTAACGGTCGCCAAGTGTTGCTCGATCGTAGCTTTCACGCGCTCGGCCGAACGCGGGCATGAAGTCGAATTTATCAAGCCCAGCGCGATAAAACCAGCTCCGGGCGGAAGCCTTCTGATCGTGGAGTGGGAAAATAATTTCACCACAAGCCGGCCGCGTTGAAGCCCCGTGAGCCCGGGAGATGTTAATGCATTTGTTTTGCTAATGATCACCGCCGGGTTGCTCTGCATTTGCCGAGGGTGTCGCTTTATCGTGAGGCGTTAAGAAATCCACCCCTGGTGCGCAACAACCGGTGCATCAATTGCAACCGGCAACCATCCCGTTGTGGGGTGTTGTAAAATTAAGCAAATATAATTTTCCATCCAACCATTCGACAGCTAAAACGCCCCAGCTTCACCGGGGATTGAATAATGCGTAATTTGCGTTCTTTTCTCGCTTAATTTTCATTAATTATGCTCAACCCTAATTGCCGGCCCCGCGCGCGTACAAATCGCTCACAAAGGGGGATCTCCTGCGCCGTCGTTTTGCAGCTGCACCTGGACGATGCAAGCGATCGAGAGTTGCTGTTCCGGCGCGCATTATTTGTGCGCCCGATTGCAATCGAAACAAAGTCAGTTTGGTCGATCGGGGGGGCCCTAGAAGGGTGGCCAAGGTGATGCGCACCACCGTCACTCATCCCTCCAGCGAAGGGTGCAAATGCACCCAGGCCAGTTGCACGGCGATCGCACTCGATCACGGGCGCTCCGGAAAATGGCCCTCGAGTGTCAATAATTGATATTAAGATTACCAAGCGAATGGCAAAGTCGAGCGATGGCGTCGATCTCACTCAAGCGGGTTGCCCTCTCGCTCGCTAATTACCCTGCCAATTACCCGGACCTGATTAGGGTTGCGCTGCCGATGGCTTCAAGTTCATTTAATCCTAGGATTTACGGTCGCGATCGCTAGATCGTTGGGTGGATTTTCCCGCTCTCGCTCTGGCACCTCTGCTTTTGTGTTTTTTCTTTGCAAAACTCCACCGTGCCTCGTCGGCCGTGTGGGCTGCTCAAATGCAAATGCGAAATGAGCGAAACGCGTGCAAAAAAAAAAGCTACGCGTAGAAAACTATGTACTTCATAAGCGAAATTAGCAATCGTTAAAAACAAATATTAATATTTATGAAGCAAGCGGCCCCCGGTCGGCCGACCGCTGGTGGTGATGATGATGATGATTCGCAGAAACTGCTGCCTAATAAAGCTAACAAGCGCACCGGCAGCCGGGACAAGGCTCGCGGGACTTCGCGGTGAAATCCCTACTCGGGTACGCATTCAATTAAAAACGCTGCCACAAATTGCTGCCCCGGTCGGTGCGCGCTTCCACAAACGCCTTGCAGTTCCAACCCAGCCCGCCCGGGAGAAGGCCCTCAGAAGGCTAAGAAATCGGCGTGAAATTATTTTGTGCTTAGTTGCACAATTGGCCGGGCGGCTACTTTGTAATGGCCTCGTACTCACCCGCTCGCATGCGGCACATGTTGCCGAATTAGTTATAGGCTCGTGCACAGGGTGCTCACTGGAACCGCCAAGAAACCGCTCGCTCGATCGATCATTTCCAGCGAGCCATCGAACGAATCGTCGGGTGCGATTGAAGCTCACTGGCGAGCACACTTAGCTGGCAATTAAACTAACAAATATGGACAATGAACTACTCCGTCTGGCGATTACGAACGCAACGCCATTCCTTGCACCGGGCGACAACCGAAACCGAACAAATGAATCTAATTACAAGCCAGCCACAAGCCCTATCTGCGGCCTTCTCCCATCCTATCATCAGTGCACATTTGTTCCGCTAGAGTGCGCTTCACGCGCTTCGTGGCGGCGGAACTACACGAGGATGCACTTATCACCCATTTCTTGTCGTCTCGCATGTCGCTTTGGCTTTGGGGGCGCTTTTGGGCTCCGTTCTTGGCGCTCTTTTATGTCTGTTTTATTTTTTTGTCTTTTTTTTTTGTTTCGTTTCCCACAACACCGCCCGACCGGCCGTTTAACATTCGGTAAAATTCGCCAGCAATAAAGATAAATTTTCGGCTTTTTTGACCAACTTATCGCTCGCCCGGCTGCTCGGCCACTTCGGTCGGTCGGTTGCGAAAGTATGCCAAGAATGTGTCCCTTGCAAAACGATTGATGGTGAAGCCAGCGGTGCAGCCAACGGCATGGTCACGTTCCGAGCCGTTCGGGCCGTTGGATGTATTAATTCCCGGCGCATTATTTTACCTTCTTTATTACGTGTTAGCGCTAATTCGTTCTGATGCAGTTTCCGACATTTGGAAACATTGCATTCCTGCGCCGTCGTCCATCAAGCGCACCGGTTCGTCCCGGTAGATCGACACCTTCCGAGGGCGGGTGGCACGAAGGGTCGCTTTTCCACATAGAAATATGATTAATTTTTCTTTGTCTTTTGTCCGTCCTGCTGAGCTGGGCTCTTCTGCCACATCCGGAGGCATCCAAGCGGGTCGGGCTTGTTCGAGTAAAAGAGGACAAAAAAACACACACACACACACTTCTACCAGGGATTGACCACGAGTCGAGCAGCGACTTGCGATTGCGACATTGTTTCCAAATCGGCCCGGTTCGATTGAACTCGTTCCGTAATTTATTACTCCGACCCGGTTTCGACTGCAAATCCCGTCCCGAGGCGTCGCGGTGAAAAATGAATCCAATGCCAACCGTCTCTGGACGGGGCCTGGTCACCTCTAGCACCGGTGGCCCTAACAAGAGCATCATTACCTGCTTTAATCACACTTCGGTTGACGCGGGCGACTAATTTCTGATGTAAAATAATGCATCCATCACAGCTGCACACAGCGTACCGAGATGCTCGTTATGCTCGGTGGTATGAGTGGCTAGCACACATGCGCTACGCACCTACACACCGCACTATCGACGACGCACTATTCTGTTAGAAACATCAACGGTGCACATTCGAGTGATAGATGACTTAATTGCAATTTATTTCCCCTTTCGCGCGACTCCACCACGCCGTCGCTAGGAAGAAGTACGGGAAGCACGTTTGCACTCGGCCAGCGCCATTTACCGTGGCGTAATTAATGATGGCTTAATTATAAATTCAGATTTAGCCACGGTGCCCGCTGCACCTTGATCGGGGTGATTTTTTAATGCGTGCAAACAGACGAGAGAATACCTGTATGATCGCTTGTACAAAGCAGGGGTTTGCTTTGATTTTTTATCTTGCTGCGTACAAGCGCGCGGTCACGATTTATTATGTTGTGAAAATGTGTCCTTAAATATCTCTAACACGCTTGAATGTATCCGAATCGCCTGCTGTGTGACTCCTAAACTATTTGGAAAACAAAGCGCACCCTGCATGATTCATGCTTCTATTGTTTATGGCACACGTTTCTATGACAGCGATGATGTAGTGACACTTTTCACGGTCCGTAAAGCTTGTGGCTTTGGAATTTTCCAACCACGGAGCTTCGCGTCGTTGAGCCGCATATTAATATCGTTTATCTTGATCGCGCGATATTTCTGATTAACAGCGTTACGTATTTATGCAGAATATCGGACTTAAAGCCACCATTTGAAACCCATCAGCGTTATAATGTCCCATTCAGCTGATTATTTCATGCCCCAAAATGTGACTTTCAATGAAACAATTAAAATTCCAAATAAATCAATTTTACGGTGGCACGAGACAAGCAACAAGTTCCAGTTGATTCCCTTTCGCCGCATAAACAATTTAGCCACCATTCGAGCAAGCGAAATAAGTCTGCGCTGAAATGCATCGGGAATTGCTTCGATCTGGTACAAAATAACTTATGCTCACAGCATCCAATCCGATTAATTTATCTCCGTTTTGCGCAGATTCAATCGTCGATCACCGATCGCCTACCTCGCGTATGATCATCCATTTGCCCCCGCGGGTGAAGCATACAAGCGCTGATGCGTGATACATAAGTGTCGAGGTCAAAGTTCAGCACCGAGGAAGCTGAGCAATAAATCACCCTCTCGGCATATTTATTGTTAAAACATCCCTCTCCAAGCAGCATAAAGCAATACCCGGGAACAACGAGGCTGCCTTTGTCGATCGAATCGCGCGATCGTGAACACGCACCGTGTGCAAAAGGGAGCTTAGCGTGAGCTCGACATGAGCCCAAAGCTCCGATGCGGTTGCGGTTGGGCGCGAATGTTGCTGGCTCCTTTCGCGCTACTTTTGTACGCTTCTTTCGTGATGCTTCGTGCGCTTTAAGGCTCCTGTGAGGCTCACCGTCAGCCTCCGGTCGCATCCCAGCGGGAGGGCAATGGGCCACGTTTGTTTGCTAATAAATTTCTCTCGCTCTTCTAAAACGCTCCGGCTCACCCCAAAGCGGAGTGTTTGTAGGAAGCTACTTATTTGTCAGAACGCATAAAGTATGCCCACAAATGATTGTTGATTCCGATTCGGACCGGTGTGCGATGTTTGAGAGCATACTTTGCGCTGCTTCCGTTGCTTGTTTTAACGCTTGTTTGACCTTTGTCTTGTGGTCGTCTGGGAACTTGGGGAATTTTAGATTAATACCATTACCGACGGGTGGCCTCACGGTCAATGGAAAGACCCATAGACTTCGCAGGGCACGGCACAACGGCGTTCAGGGCAGGTGTCATTGGCTCCATCGTTGGCATGTGACTCATGTTAATCTTCGTCACTCTCAACATCCTGCTTCCGTGGCTGAGTCAGGACTGTCCGGTCCGAAAAAAGGAAGAAGAAGAAAACAAACCACCCGATAGCGAGCCACGACCTGGGCTCAAAATTAAAAGCGCTCATTTTTCAAACCACCCGCTTGCGTTCGGGCACGCAGAGGATTCCTGTTTCTGGTGGGCTTTCTGCATTTATCGAGCCGGCCATTATCGGTTTACAGCTTGTGACTCATCACCCTAGTTTATGTGGGGTGAACGTAACCGAACGCCGGCACAATGGCCTCGCGATAGCACCGTAGACCGAAGGGCTGGCTCACGAGACCGAAATTGAAGCGTGTTTCGTTGGCCGATAACCCGTGAAAGTAATTCAAAGTTTTGGGGGCTTTTCGAGTAATCATAATAAAATTTGTCGCATATCTTAATGTTATTTGTGATGAACGCACCGATGACTAAGAACGTCGCAAGGCAAGCGGGAACGGGTGGTCGTACGACAACAGTCCATCAGCTTTACGAGGATTGCAATTAAAAGAGACACATAATTTCGAGTTTGTTTGATCCACTTTTCCGTATCGTGTGGTATCTTTCCTCTATTTGGTTGAAACCGAGTAATAATTCCATTCCCTGACTGCTCACCACTGGCTCTGAGCAGCAGACTTTCGGTATTTGAGAAAGTTTGCAAAAAAACACAATCATAAAACAGCGGGCGCACGTTGCCGATGACCAGAGTCCTTTTGGATCATCTATTTTCTGTTAATCAGATAAGCCAAACGCTCGTCTCATGACCAGTTCGTGCAGGTCAAGACCCCTGTCATCGTTAGTTAATCCCTGTTTTGGCCCCGAAAGTGGCCCTTTAACCTTCCCAAAAACAACCTGACTCCCATAGCGAGCGATGTATACTTTCGAACCATTAACCAGACCGTGTTTAACGGCGCTGCCAGATCGTACCACCGTACCAAAGATCGACCGTGCTGATCACCCCCGATTGCTGTCATTAGAAGGCTTCAAACAAAGGGGAAATCATACGGCCACCGTCCACGCATCTGCCTGTCCGTTTCGACCAATTTTCGACAGACCACGGCTCAACAATTAATCATCATCTGAACGATGGAAACCCCCACGACTCGGCGTTTTGGGAGGAATCCGACCGACCATTAGGGCCATACTCACGCTACGAATCCACACCACGAAGCGCCCTTGGTTGGGCCCGATTTGCCATTCGCCAGCGTGACACACTTCCGAAACACTTCATCGTGAGCTCAACTACCTGTGCAAGGGACCAGTTTCTCCGGTTTAAAGATCGTCCCTTTTGCAGGCAAATATTTCGCACGTGAAACAAATCCCAACCCAAGTAGATCAAACCCAGAATTGGGTGCAATAAATCAAAGCTGTGAACTATCAACTCATCGCCCTTCCGACGAAAGCTGACCCTTTTTTTTGTTCTTGTTGTTGTTTGCGGTCGCGTACGCTGGGAGAAAACATTAGCCGAAAATTAATAGAATAATTGATTTTGTTTTTGCGGCCAATCGTCGGCGTAATAACGGAATGATAAATGATCACGCGATCGCGGTTTGTGGTTGTTTCCTGCCATACACAGCAGGAAAGCTCTCGGCTCAATTTATGAACAGAAATCGAGTGTAAGTGATGCAGCATACTTGATCTCAGGCTTTGAACGACAGTGTGCAGGTAAACGTGTTCTTTTTCATCCGTGACTGCCTGACGCGATCCATCATATCTCGCTTCTCACGAAAACCCCCATCCGGTGTAGATAAATTAGTTTGCCTAATTGAATTTAGTGTTTTGCTCTCCTCAACGTCCTCGTGTCGCAACGTTCTCGTGGCGCTTACCCAACGCACCTCGAGCCTACTTGAGACAGATCCATTGGGGGTAGTTTTGATGGCTAAAACCCAGCCTAAGCATTCGATTTTTGAGTGGTGATTTTGGTGATCCTATCCAACCGGTGGAAAGTCCTAGCTGTGGGATCCCGCTATGGTTTCCTGCCGTTCGCGATAATCGGAATTAACGAGCAATTTATATTTCGTTACCTCGTATTATCTGATCCTTCGTTGATCCACAAGTTGCCATCAACGAAAAGTGCTGAGCAAGAGAGTGCCCTTTCAGCCCACAGTGGGGTAAAACGATCGGGTGCATGGAACGGAACCCTTTCGGATTGATTGATTAAGTTTACTGGTCCTTAAATCAACCGAATGGCGCCTTGGCCCGATGGACGATGGGAAGATGGCCGATTGGTCACCCCGTGAACTACGCGACGCCATGCTGCGATCGAACCCGACCCGAGGAGGGGTTTCAATGTTAGTTTAACGGAGTGTTAACGAAGTTTTGGTCCTCGCTATTAGCCATCGTTTAAAGCGAGCCCACCTGTTTTATGTCCAACGACGACAGATTCATTCCCGCACTGTGACTGGATTGGCAATAAACACTACATTTTCTTTTCGATCAATGTCCAAATTAAAGGCTCGTATGTGCGCTCTATCCCCAGGGCATCACACAATCATAATTTTAACAGCATGGGAGCTGATCATCTTGATTAGTCGTATGTAATATGATCTTGTTGAGTCTAGGGAAATTTCCGACCAATATCAATACCTACTTTAGAAGAGAATTTGGAGTACGGGATCAAAAGGCTTTAGCCAAGTTGCATCATACCTGGAAGAAAAATATTTAAAAAAACGCTTTTTAGTGGGTATATAATAATCTTTTTTATATAACGATTCTTGCTCCTCTTTGTACTACATTTATAATCAACAAAAATCATTCACCAAACAAAATCTCGCTACCGTTGGTAAATAGTCTCTATTTTACTTCGTTTTTAGCCTATTTATTTTCTACTTAGGTAACGATTATGATCCCTCTTTTGTGCAATATCATGCACAAACGAAGATCAGGCAAAAAACCGATCGAACGCCTTAGATATAAAAAAACCTAACAACCTTTATCAGACCATTCTCAAGGAACGATTCACGAACGCTCGGATAGAAACCAAGAGGAATGAAATCTAATTTCACACGCACCATCCCGAATCGATTCGGGATCCTTTTCTTGATTGGATTAAACACAATCAGCTAGAACATCGAGCTCCGAGGTTGTAGTTTAATTCGTTTACGATATTACGCGACGGATTTGGGACCCTCCCATTGCATGTTCGGATGATGAGCCTCAGCCTCGTCTCGTCGAAAAAGATCCTATGAATCAATTGTACTGGCCATCCTCCAAACTCCGTGAACTGTGAAGTGAAGCATTCAGCGTTCGTTTGCTTTCGCTCCTCCTCAACAATTAACTTTGTTTGATTTGGCTCAATAGTGGCTGTAGTTTTATTGTCCGTGAATTTTACACCGCAACCGTGAAGGAGTTCGGAGCTCTTAAGGGCAAAAGAGATCTAAGCTCGGTCGACGCGTCGAAACTACCCAAATCTCAATGCTGGCAGCGTGTTTATAAAAAATATAATAAGGAAAAAAACGCCTGAAATTCCCTCGTGATCGCGATCAATGCACGAACCGTTCCGGTCGTTAGCTTGTGGCGATCCAACGGCGATACATCATTTATCAATCGCCCTGTATTGACAGCTGCAATTGCATCTGTTTTTCTTGGCTTTATTTTATGCCTATTCGAGCCGAGCCAAAGCATGCTGGTACATTTCCTCACGAACGTAGCTACTTCTGCGTTTCCTTGAGTTGCTGTGTGTATGCTTTTTTGTGTGTGTGCACCATTCAGCCACAGCAGGGCCATTAAAGACGGACAGCATTGCGAAGAAACCCCCTCCGTGAAATGGCGCCGAAATGGAACGAATAGCGAACACACAATTAAGAAACACTTCCGACCGGAGCCACGAGGGCACGACCTGAGGCGACTCCGTGGATGTTGCTAGTCGTGTCCGTGAGGCTTGCTTTTTATATTCATTTTAGCGCGAATCCGCCCTTTTTTTCTCTTCAACAAATTGCAACTGTGACTGCACTGCACTACGTCTCCTCGGTGGCTCGTAAAGTTAGATGGGGTTTCAAACTTCCCGACCCATTGCACAACAGTTCGGAACCTTCTGGCCTGAGAGACGGCGTAAACTGCAGCGATCCTGCTGGTCGAGTTCTTCCCCGAAAATGCAGCGCGAGCTGTCAATTGCCAAATTTTTCGTTCAACCACCGCATCGAAGACAGCCACGTCGGCAAACTGCATGGCCCTGGAACGGTTTGGCGAAGATACCGGGACAAGGCTGATTGCCGCGAAAGACAACAAACGCCGCCTGCCGAATGCAATCACGATGCATCGCAAGGGCTGCGGACCTTCGCAGGTCGATGTCGCTCCTTCAAAGTGTCATTTCTTGGGCCCAAAGAAGCTAGCCTTCCAGGCGAAGACACTGCACCCGACCCGACGGTATCGATCTGCACGATGTGCATACAGAACGACCCGTTCGACAGGCTGTCCTGGTGCAGCGCTAGATAGCTGTTTATTTTACACTTTTTTTTTCCCGCACTCAAAACTCGCCTCGGTGCTCGAAATTAAACTCATTATATTCAGCGGCACCACCGGCGACGTTTGTGGACTGACTTTTAATGCAATCGCTGGCCCTGGCACCCGGCAGGATAATGCACTTTGCGGAGGTGAAGGGTGCATTCGATGAAATTGTTCGAATCGAATTGGCCTTTGAACTATGCTGCTGTCAAGCACGTCCCATGTTTTAAATTAAGCGCAGAATACACCTCACCACGTAAACAAACGCAACGACAGGAAAAATGAGCTGAAAAGTCGATAGCAACAGAAAAAAAACATCAAGTTCTCCGCTCCTTAAAAACGACAAACATTTTCTCACCTCCGTCACGAAAAGGGATGCAGACTTTACGTGTGTGTGTTTTTTTTTATTTGTATTTAACGTCCCAAGTGCAAAGACATTTACCTGATTATAATCTAACAACAACCGAGCAAACTCGTCCGGCAGCAAAAGCCTTTTTAACGCGCTCGATCGCCCACGGCCCACCGTAGACCAGTTTGATCGCGCCCCGGAACCAGCCCGCGCAAGCAATGGCGTGCTCGTACGCGCATAGACACGCGCTAATCCTAAACGATTGCGTTTTGTCGGCGCCCACGGAGCCCACTATCAGCATTGTCCGGCCTTCCTGCCAACCCGAACGGCTCATATCGGTGCTGTCATGCGTGTAGTTACTCCAATTGGACGCGTTAAAACACTCTCTTTGCGCCCGCGCGGAGTTTCCCTTCGTTTGTTTTTTTACCAAACGAACTAGTTTCGATAGTGCGATCGGCTTATATATATACACATTTTTTTCTGCACCCTGGCATTCGCTTAATCCAAATGCCCGCGCGGGTCGCAACGGTGAAGGTGGAACGCTAATCTCTCCACTCAGCGTGTATAATTAGATTCCAATTGCATGCTACCAATCGGTGGCTGAGTGGAAAAACCGGCCAAAAAGCGGTCCCCGCGACGACAGAGTGACTTCGCGTGGTGCATCCACCCCCCACGGGGGGTGCCTGCATGATGCATTGTTGCGGAAGATGTTGTGCGAACGTGTGGTGGGCACTGGCTCAACCCCAAGACGATCGCCAATGGCCAGCGGACGTCAGTTTGCTAGTATGGCAATAAATAAAACAGTGCTACTTCATTATCAAACTTTATAATGCCTCTTAAAACGCATTTAAATTAATTTACGTTATCTTTGCGACCATATTAACTGCGTTATGTGTATTTTGCCTTTTTGCTTCCATCATCATCGCACTGTTTCGCCCGCGGCTTGCTGTGGCTCTGTTTCTTGGCTCTTTTCGCGTTTGCCTGCAGCACTTTTTCCAACAGCAGCAGCTCGAAAAAGCACGAGACGGACGCTACCGCGTTTGGAGCGAACACGCCGACCGAACGCACAATAAGCGGCTCTTGTCCTACATTCGGTTGGCGACTTATCGAAAGTGTTTTGTCGTCGTACGAAAATCAATTTCGCGCTGCCAAACCCGCCGTGCAGATGCGGCGCAACGGGAGTACGAAAAGCGTGCAACCGCGATCGAGCCGCGAACGAAAAAAAAAACACTCCAAAACCCCAAACAAGCCAGCCCCTGTGGGGCGAAAAGTCTTAATCCTAAAATGCACCGCAAAAAGGCAACTCGAGGCTTCGTTTGTCGCGTCGCACATGGTCGCCGTGCCGTACTATCTAAATTTCACGCTCCAGCGCTGGTTCGACGCCGGCCGGCGTACATTAAGGGATGTTCGAGCGCTCCGTTGGGGTGACTCTCGATTTTAATTGACGATTACTTTTTAACTACTCTCTTTAAGCCCCGCGAGCGCGCCGTTTCGCGAAAACCACGATTGCATTCAATGGATCGAAAGGATCGCCTCACTGTGGGAGCCATTAAGCAGATATTGCCACACATAACGATTAGCCGGCCAGGGAAGCCTTGGATGCTGTTGCCGACTCGACGATCCTCGAGGTGCTAAAGGTCAGGACGTTTATTTCTGCATCATGCGCTGCCTACGAGGCAGCTATTAATTTTCCATTGCTCACTTGCACCTTGACCGATGATCGGCTTCGATAAAGGGAATATTCAAAAAGAGGCATGTTTCAGTTATTAAACCAAGTTTTTTTTAATTCATTCATAAAATAGAATTTTATGAGTTATGTATTTTTAATTTGACCAGAAATTCAATATAACCATATACTGATCATTTATTACATTATTTCATTTTACAATGCGTAACCAATAAGCTTTCCCATATGGGTCTAGCGTAAAGGACCCTTTCAAAACCTGCACGACAGAGTTCCCGATCACCATTGGAGCATACTTTGTTATAAGTGCACCTGAGAAGCGATCGTTCCGGCCAATTCGTGAAAGAGTGTCCCCGCGAGGCTAGCCTTTGATCTCCGTTTCATTTACATGTCAGGACTCACTGAGCGATACAGCAGTATCGCGCGACTTAACTCAATAATGCGGCCAATAACAATATTTGGCGCCATTCGTATTATCGGAAGCGAGGAATGTTCCGTCCCGTCGGGGGCATCCGCGGGCACCTTCTGATCCCTGCGCACGATTCAACGAACAAGCGAATGAAGGAACGCAATACACACCGTTGGAAGGCTCCGACGGTAAGGAATACTTCAACAAACCGATCTTTAAGCCCGCACCGACCGAGAAGTGTTCGCTTCTCGGTCATTCTACGTTCGCTCTTTCGGGCATGCGTTTTCTCGAGCGCGTAGGGTAGCGATCGTTTTTGGAAAAGGTCATCGGCGGCTTTTAATTGGGAGGCGTTTCGAGATTTCCGCGTTCGCTTGCGTCGGAACGTTGGTGCTCGCGCAGACATCCCGCGCGACCTGTGTTTTACGACAACTGAACATCTTGTAAATAGTTTCGAAACAAAAAAAAAAGGTTCCTCCCGCCGGCAGATAAGCCCGTACTTTGGCTGGTCTGAGCCACGGATGACTCACGCGCTCTTGGGCTGCCGCTGGAAAAGCAGGATCCCTTGTGAAGCGAAACCGCTGAAACGCGCCTCGAGACGAGTAATGCTTCACTTCCGTTTCCCGGACACCACCTGGTTCGATCGTCTGGCGGACGTCGTTCGGCACAAGTGATGGTTTGCTCGCGTTGCTTTGCCATCCTGCGAACGACCCTGAGCCGCTGGTTTTGCAACCTCAGGTGCTGACATCTGACCCAAGTGTGTCTCGTCGGGCTAGCCTTAATCGTGTACAATTAGCGTGCGATTATCGGGCGGTGAATAAACTGTCCGTG